>NW_026858402.1:0-182155 GCF_026571515.1 Ruditapes philippinarum | reverse complement strand
CACAATGTAAACTGGTATACAACAATGATCCTTTAACGGGCGTCATTATAACAAACATATTATCGCAAAGATATAAATATATCATTTTCATACATCTTCAAGAATATGATTCTTTATATATTATAGATAAACAGAAGCGATTGAACACATATCAGAGATGTGCTATGAATAATAATGTTATTAATAATCTTATACAGCCATTGTAAAAATTTTAGATTTGGATAGTGGAAAACGTTTCAGCCTTAAATGAGTTTATATTAGTTTTTTGAATAAACATTCCTGAATCAAACATTTGCTTTACATCTGGTAAACATCTATGAATACTTTATTCCATATAAACATAATCTGTATCCGTAAAATTATCCATTTGAATTAAAATTACTTGTTTAATGCACGTGTAGCGCACACGTTCTAACTCAATGAAAACGTTAGATGCATGAATACTACGAATAAATAAGAATCAAAGATGTAATTACACTGACACGTGTGGGTAAAGCACGAAAACAAACATAAAATTAATGAAGGAAATACCAAGAAACGAAACACTTAATGACTTTTTGACACCGACTATGTCAAATCAAAATCTATTGGAAAATAAATATTTTTAAAAGTAGTTTATGACACCCTTTTATATTTAATCGTGAACATGAGCACATTTTTTATTCACAAGAGCATTCCATAATTATATCAAAAATATGCATCCTGATGGTCTTACTGACTAAATATATATGTTACCGAAGTTATGTAATTATGTACATTCAAAACACCTGCTTTTGACACATACATAAAGTTACTAAAAATTGACGTAGTCTTTTTACAATGGAAAGCGGTTATACAAAACTTTTATTATGGAATTTAATTTCATTTTTACTGCTTGTAGCAAGAGAAAACATCAGATATGCTTTCAAAAAATAACAAAGGCGTGTAGAACACTAATTTTATTGGTTTTGGCTGCCATGTTGTATAAAATCGTATTGAACACAGCCAGATTGATCGTGTTGTTCTCAATTATAGAAGGACCGAGCTGAAATTTCACTTTAGTTTAATCATAAGGAAGGTGATGCAAAAAAAAACAAAAAAAAACGGCTCATCTATCAATGAAATGATTTCATCTGGTTTTTTTTGGTATGATTTCTTTTGTTGAAAGAATCTAAAAATATGTCAACCAATATGAAAAGGATAAGGTAAACTATATTTGCAAACAAGTTAATATATCATCTTGTTATCTTTTTGGTTTAGAATACTGGAGCGAAAAACAAAAGTCAAAATAATAAAAATAAAAAAATTGTTTTTGTTAGATCACTATGGAATTTATAAAGCAACGTTTTAATGGATTTTTTTTGTTAATTATTAAATTAATATCAACCTTTAATTATCGTGATGATTGCGAATTAAGTGTTTTGTATAGAATATCTTTTTTTTATCAAATTAACTCATTATTAAATGTTTATTTATGTTAAAAACTATCTTGAAATTTAAGGGCCTGCATATTACAGGTTCGACATGATAATGTTTCATTGTTTTTTGCCTTGGCCAAATCAATAATTACGTTGGCATTTAGATGTATGTACTTATGTTTAACATTGTACTGCATCGAGTTCCTTACAGTCTAAAATAATAAACACATTAAACATTCTAACTTTTTTACTCAATTCCATGTTTAACCTAAAAGAGATTTGAATGAAAAACATATTTTGATTGACTGTATTTAATACACCCCCGAAACCAAAACATCAACAACAAAAATCAATACAATTCAGTATGTTAAACCAGCAACATATGATGTATTACCCGCAATTGTTGTAAACTGATTTTGATACATTTGACATTTCGCAAATAATATCTAAAATCTGAAAATTCATTTTTCTTGTGTGTGAATGAGAATTTTGGTAAGGCTCACCGCTTTGAAGGTGTATTTACATTAAACTAATGTCAAACATTGGGCAGTAACATATCGTTAAGTTTGCTTAACAACATATTGTAAAGATCTACTAAAATAAGGGAAACTGCTAATGAAACACTTAAATACCATTACGAAAACTCATCACTTAAATTCGTAAGTGTCTCGAATATGTGTAGCTTTAACAATTGAATATGGTTTGTAGCTACCAGGAACTTCTTTAACTGATACATCCAGTCTAATTAATCATGTCGGACATTTCGACAGAATAACAAAGAATGAAATATTTGATATTCGTGTTGACGACGCAAAAGTACTTACAATAATATCGACATCAAACACTCTTATCCCTCTGTTTTCACAGTATATTTATCTAATGATATTGTTAATCTGCAAAAGGAAAGTCTTTACCAGCTATTTAAAACATGATTATACAATGTCCACTTTTTTAAAATTAATTTTAGATATTAGCATAATTATCACGAAATTGTGTATGTTCGTAACTGGTTAACTAACTAAATTGCAAAAAGCAAGCATAAACCGATCTTTCATTTTAATTGCAATTTAATTGAATTTAAGATAATCTCACACTCACAATGATAAAATTATGATCGAATTATATTCTGATATAATAATCAATGAGTGAGACTTTATAAATGTTTAAAGCTGAAAAAAGATAATAATGAAAAGTAATTGAGGAAAGTGAAACAAATAAACAAACAAATGAACATTTTTGGTAGCCAATTTGCAGGGAATGTTCCCCAAAATAGCAAAATTATTTGCGTTATTTAAAATTTATGGGATTAAGCATCACTGTTTGGTCGTAAATATAACAATAATACTGCCGCAATGCAAAATGATAGCAAATTTATTCCTGTCTTATTCTATGGTGTTTTTTTATAATATTTTCCTTTGCAACTTATAATGATTAAAAGTAGTAAATCCTGTCCTTTGAATATTTATATACAAATTATGCACGCCCGGCAAACTGTCGCTCCACTTCAAAATTGTGGTGTAGGGTAAAACGAAAGAAAGGCATTTCCGAGATAGAGCGGAAGGCCGATTTAAAAGGATAATTGTAAGTATTCTCTATGTTTTTGTTTTGTCTTGTTATTCATATAGTTGTATTTTTTCGAAAAACGGAAAATGTAGTTCCATGTAGGATTGTTTTAGGCTTCCAATGATCTTAGCTGTTACAAAAAGGAAATTATATTAAGCGATTCAACGACTAGAGCGCTATAAATTTAATCGCGTAGGTGTCACCGGTGGCTGCCGTATAGATTCCATTATTTATGTTCCAGATTTTGATGAGGCCCGACCATTAAATCATATGCATGACGTAAAACAAGTTGCCACTTATTCGAGGTCAATCATGATTGTCCCACTCCCTTAACTGCCCTTATGTCCACTTCAGGTTTTTGTTTGGTGCCTATTGGTGCCCTACTTGGGTTTGCCGGAGGGCTGCGTCATGTAAACGTTGCCTTTACCTTGTTGATCTTAATTCTTGTTTTTTTACACAGTTTTGTACATTTAAAAACGTGTGTCTGAGCAGGTACGTGTAACGAGATTGTTCTCGCCAAAATGTTATGTTTTTCGAAAGTTAGATATTCAAGGTGCAGAACAGAGACAAAATAATGCAATGCACGGGGCACATTAAATGGATCACTACTACCGAGTTCATCGTACTATGATTTTCTGTAATTAATAGCTCTAACGTACATGTTCAGATCAAACACAAAAAACCCACGTTTTCATGAAATAGATAGACTTTTATAAGGAAGGAAATCTCTATGAAAATGGTTGACAAATTGTCAGTTGTTCTAAGGATATGAAATATGATAAACAAGATTAACAAGGAAAGGCGGCGTTCCATGACCGCAACCCCCACGCGACCCCAGCAACAAGAACCGGTGGCTAGAGGGGAGGAGGCTCTCAAACAAAAACAGGACAGGGCGCAAGGCGGAGCACGAACAGGTCAGTCACTAACTATAAAATAGAACATAAAAAGAAATGATATTAACCGACAAGAAAAAACAAAGAAAAAAGATAAATGACTGTTTAACAGGCTCACAAAGTAAAGGGGACAGGGGAAGGAGGAGAGGAGCTAAAAGGATATAAACGTGTTTCAGTTATTTTTCAAGATACTTCCTCTCTTAATTATCATTGTTGTTTAGTTTACCATTTCCTCTCAAAGTTTTAATAGAACTGTTTACTTTTATAATCAAACACTGCACATTGTCAGTATAAATCTTGGTCAAAGAAAAAAAATAAGTTAAAAGAAATACCTGTAGAATTGTGTTTGTTTATTCACAGATTATCTATGAACAAAACGAACGTAATAAAAAGGCAGTGCTCAGTCGGTGTACGGACTAAAATTATTAATAATTGATAGAGCTAGTTATAGTAAAAAATAAATTAATATACATTATCATATTTCTCCGGCTTCGCATTTTAGTACGTCTATTTTAACTTTGAAAAATTTTATTTCTAAAAATTTAACAAACTTAACATTAACTTAATATCGCCTTGCGCCCAACAACCGACCTTTCGCTCCATCTATTGCCCTTTGGCTCCACTACCATCGAAAAAAATCGAAATACAAATTTTAGAAATCCACCAAGAATAGTTTATTTTGCACGAAAGAATAGCTCTTGTTACGGGTCTTTATTTTTCTAAAACACCTTTTCAAGAAATCCGAAGTGTAGAGCGTTTCCATGGTTGGAAGTTTGACATTTAATAAATTGTCGTTCACTTTGTCAGAAGGGAAAGTTCTCCCGGGATTAATAAATTTTCTTTTTGTAACAGCTTAGATCAATGGAAGCCTAAATCAATCCTACAGAGGAAAACATTGATCGATTTTTGAAAAAATACAACTTAAATGAATTTCAAGACAAAAACATAAACAATACTTACAATTATCCGTTTAAATCGGCCTTCCGCTCTATCTAGGAAATGCCTTTCGCTCGTTTTACCATACACCACAATTTTGAAGTTGAGCGACAGTTTGCCGGGCGTGTTATGCTTATTAGTTCACTTTAATATTTTGTTCACCCAAACACAGTCTTATTCTGATTAAAGAAAAGATATCATCTTTTTATAGACAAAGGGAATCATGGCGTGGTTTTTGTTATTTTAATTTTAAACACATTTTCAAAAATATAATTTATGTTAGGTATACAGTACTTTTGGTATTCATTTAATAGTGAATTAAAACGCTATTAAATTTAGCGCTTAATATTCAGAATAAGGTATATATTGAAATTGCGCTAATACATAGGAACCATTAAGGAGTTTTGACTTTTTCAGAAAGTGCTCTTCTCAGTGAATTAAATTCATTCAATTCCATTGATGAAATTGACTAATCACATTGCACCATTTATGAAACTGATTCGTTAATGACTGAAACCGGAAACGACTTTACCCTTTGTGATGCGAGGTTTTATCAACTTATATATTAAACTTTCCGACCATTTTTGACCACGGCGGTTTTTAATGTTAGTATTTATGTACTTAAGTATTTAAGTCAATAAGAATCGATCTAGACAGAATTTTACCCTTAATTTTGGGAGGCTCTGTCAATCCTAATATTGATATTCATAACATTTTACATGTACAAAAGATGTTCAGCCCAAAACGTTGTATGAGCAGACCGAGAAAATCATTCTTCTGTTGCTTAAACGAGTAAAATAATGTTTTTATGTCGGCTTTTGAGAATCCATTTCCTTCCCTTCAGTTCAAAATATGGTTCACAGCGCACCTATTGCATAAAATATTACCAGTATCATAGCCTTCAACTATTTGATTAGTATCCACAAAGATGTTATGATGTCATATATGCTTTCAATAATATTTTGATTATTGATATACGTTTGCGTTTAATATAAAATAAATAAAAAAAACAAATTGTATTAATAATAATAAATGCAGATTATATCATAAACAAATTTTGATAAATCAACACAGCCAAGTGGATTTATAATTATTCAATGACATGTGTATAAGTACACAATTAAAGTCTACTTGAATAAGATTTTTTTCTTTGATATAATGTATAATAATACGATCATTTATTGTTTTTGAAAGCTTAGATTATGTAGTTCGCCTTGCTCAAACTTCTCAACTATTGTTAAATAAAGGTATACAAAAAAAATATTTTCTTACCTGTTCGTTCGTTCCTGCATTTAAAATATAACCAGCAATGAACTTTCTTTCTATATAAAATAATTTGATATAAAATCTATGCAAGGAGCATGTTTTTATATATACGTAACGGCCTAATAAATCATTACAGTACAAGGAAACATTCCAGAATTTTGAGATATGTAGACAATTAATGCCCATTTCTAAGGTATTATTTTTCCGTTTCCTTTACTTTTTATGGCTTTAAAACAGATCTCAAGATTATTATTTTAGCGAAAAGTTTAAAAATTAAAATGTTACATAAAACAGACAATCGACATTTTGATAAACATTTTGGAAGGGAAATTGCTCGACTCTTACATGTCTTAGTTTCCCTGTAATGTGACTAATTGATATGTGTAAGTAACTATAAGACTATAATCATTTAAGTCAATGTGTGAATAAAAATACATTATGTTTTATCAGAGATAGCCTATTAAATATGCCTTGCTCTTAGAATACAAACATATAAACATGGTATTATGCCAAATTCTTTGTGGTACAATATATTTTGCTCGCCAGAGGCTTTTGGTTTTATCAACTAGTTCAATTAATGTAGTATTAAATCTACACTCATTAAATATATTCTTTTAAGCAAACTCTATGGTGTTTATACAAATACGTTCAATCGTTTTAAGGGTTCATACAAATACCAAGATAAAAATGTATAAGAAGAAAGGCCCATCAAATGAAATCTTGTAATGGTCAACAGACGCTTTTCTATCGTTAGAGTAAACTAATCAGAAAAGCACAACTTTATTCATTTGTATATGAAAGACCAAAACCCTCATCTTTCAGATATCTCCTCATGCATAATAATGCAATATCAAGACACAACATTTTTTAAGATGAAACAGACTTGTATATTAATTTTTGTCAGCCGATTTCCTGATGAAATGTTTTTATTGTATCTTTTTGAGACAATGCTCTTTTTTATCTTTTTGTTATACTTATCCTTTATCTCTTATTCATATACAATGTTTTTAAATATATCTAGTCAAATATATAATAGAAAGAGCATCGAACCACGAGGCTATGTGATTTGTACGAGGGGGGTGTAGCCCCAGAGCATAAATCAGATTGCCGAATGTGTTTTGACGTCTTTCTCTTGTATCACGGACACAAATGAAACCACGTTCCCTGTCGTCAACATAATAAACCCCAGAAAAAGCAACATACAAGCATCTGAAAATAATTTTCATATGTTATCTCTGTCCATGTCGTTATATCTGTCCCTGTCGTCACAATAAGTAAAACCAACAAAAAAATGAGCTAATCAAAGAGCATGCTGTAGACAGACAGTTAGTGTGGGCACCAATTAATGCGCTGTGCATGTATGTATTTAATATACGATTTGACGTTGTCAATAAGAAAGTCTCCAAACTATGATACAATAATTAGTCATCGTATTTAAGGTGAACTTATACAAATCTAGGTGACTGGTCAGTTGTTCTGCTAGCAGCTATCATTTTAGTAAACTAATCAGAAATGCAAATAAATATATCCATTGGTTTACAAAAGGTCATAAATTCATCCCTCAGAGATCTCCTTATGCATAATAATGCTTGGTCCAGACATAACATTTTTATAGCCTGATCAAACAGTCTTTAAATTGATCTTATGTCAACAAGATTTCCTGAGGCAGTGTTGTTTTTGTATCTTAAATTAGGAGATAATTCAATGTTTTACATTTTACTCGTTATGACAACTTAGGTCTAGGTCTAGTCAAATAAGTATACTCATCATATAAAAGGCGTTTGGTGAGTGCTTTCAAGACATATATCCTGTAACGGTTAACAGTACTTCTTCTATCGACTATGTCAACTAATCAGGAAACTAAGGAAAATATATTCACCACCTCAACTCTCAGAGATCTTCCTATGCATGCTGATTCATTGTACAGACATTTCCTGAAACATTGTTGTTTTTGTTTGGTATTATGATAAAACAATTTTGCAATTGTGCAAAAGTTTTTTTATTTTGTTTTACATTTGGCAATTGTATGAAATGGACATTTTTTTCCAAGTTTTATTAAAACTATCATATTTTTTGTCCTTTTTAATTACCTATTTGATAGAAATATTTATTATAATAATTGAGTTTTAAGTTTATATGTATATCAAATGTGTGTAACTAGTATTTTCCTTCTGATTTTTGAACAAAATAACCCAAAAGATGTTTTATTAGCAAATAAGCTTCTGAAACATAATCCTTGAACAAGATTTTACTAGCGATTTATTTCGTTCAGTAATTATTAGCAAATATATTGTGTCCTTAGGTAGAAGACAATTTTTAAGATTTATTTACAGACTTCAATAACTTTTACATAAACTCTTAAACAACAAAAGAGATAAGAAATCATTAAGCACAGGGCCCTGAAGTCTAAGGAAGTGAAACAATTTAGAATGAATGATCTAACATTTTCTGATAGTAAAATATAGTTTACGTTGTTTGGACTAATGCCGTCTAAAATCAGTTTGACGTCCTGTAAAATGTACATGGAATAACTAAATATATTAAGTAGACTTTTTATTAGTCATATTAAACGTACAGGTTGTAATGCTTTCAAATGCGTGCATTATATTATATATGCATTTAAAAGCCAAACGATTAGAATTTTCAAACTCTCTGAATGCATAAGTATATATAACCATCCCATTTTATCACAGTAGACGACAGAAAATTGTTTTCTTAAAGTAGCACATAATTTACAAACATATAGACTGTCTCAATATAAAAATGTTTCGTGACGGAGTTAATTATTGTGGGGAAACTTTCTCTTGCAATTGACATGTGAACGATAGGAATACTCAATAAAATAAAAGTACATATACACTATTTGTCATTCTAATTTTGATATCAGTTCAAAAAGATTTTAAGCATAAAGACAACAACATTTTAAACAATCGTCATGTTGTATTTTGATTAATAACATTGAAATTGAAATGAAATTCTTCGATTTTTCAAACAGGAATGCAAACATATACATAACTTTAAATAATATATTAAATCGATATTAAGCACATATTTTCACTGTCAAGCTGAAATAAAATAGTTTCATATTTCAAAAGATTGACTATTATTTTAACGGCGATTGAACAAAAATTAATTTCAACAAACGTTGAGGATAGAATATAAAAGCGTCCTAAAATACAAAAACACTGCCTTACTATTTTTGTAAACTCAGCATTACTGATAATATCTGCAAGATAATAACGTTGGTCAACGGATTTTATTGACTATTCAGGCGACGTTTATTATGAAACTGAGAACAAGTATAACAAGATGTTAAGTTATTTTGAATTTTACCCTAATATCCACCATTTACTCTTGGATAGACATAATGCCACTTTAAGTATGTCTTTTCCTTATAGTTTATGGAATTGCATTATAATGTAAAAGTTACAAATTTGCATTTAAGAAACTTCTGTTTAAGTCTTTGGGCACTTTCAAAAGCGTGTTAGGTGATACTAAAAGAGTATTTCTAAAATAAATGCTTGAACCATTGTTGGTACATGTAAATGAATGTACATTGATTATGAAAATATAAATTGTTCAACTTAGAAAAATTAAAGCATCATTACTTTGTATTTGGTTGATCAACATCTATTTATTTCAAAGAAAACTTCTTTTATAGCCAATTATATGATTTAACGGGTAAAATGAAAGTATCAGACACGCGTGCGTTGAGAGTTATCTATGTATAAATTTTGTGCCAATTACTGTCTGATACTTGAAAGAAATAACCTTCACGATGTTTTATTCCCTATTTATTTTGTCCAGTAAAAAGCAAATAAAAAGCGTCCTTAGGTAGACGACAATGTTATATCAAACAGCGATCACTTGATTGTAAACGGACAATAACAGATAATTAGATGATAATGGTTTTGGAAATATGTCAAGGGGTGATGACCGGCAATTTAAGTAAAACTATTGTTAGACTTGATTTTATGAAGAGTGCATTTTTGAGTGGAATAATGTATAATGAGCACACTTTCATGAAGTATTTTAAAAATATAAATGTATCATTAAGGTATTCCTGTATCATACCAAAAAAAAATGTGATTTAAAATAAACATTTATAAGACAAATTGTTATAATTATTTTGTTCTAGAACAATTTATTATCTACTATTTTTACACATGTCATATTGGATCTTGCACCTCACACTTGCTAACATATCCCAATCAGTATAAGTATAATCATTCCGTTGATAGTTATCATCATATATAAATGGGAGTTAAACGGTGAAATTAAAATAAACTTTACATTTTGTCATATAATTAATTTAATCATGAAAAAATAATCAACACCTCACGTGACCCATGGACAATTCCCTTAATATAATTCATAATTAACCGGTAGTGGCCTCTTAATCAGTCCTTTTTATATTTAAGGCATTTTTTTATGTTTCATCCGGAACATTTATCATTATCAATTATAGGTCAGTTACCATTATAAAAGTCAATGCTCTGAAATATATAGCTTAATCAGCTGAAATCGACAAAGACAAAAGAGTATAATAGCACAATCAACATAGATAATCATGATGAAACATACCTTGTATTATGGACCAACTCACTTTAAACTTTTTTGTTGCATGCATATCGTCTTTAGCAATGCATTATACCCGTTTGTACACGTTTATGTTTCCTATTTTAATGTTTAACATGTTTTTTATTTGATCGATTTGAATGTAAATCTTTACTTTGTAGGTATTTGACTCGCTGGTGTATGCATGGCCAGAGACGGTATAATAAACATTCCATTATGAACCAATTCACTAGTTTAAAATGGCTTGAATTGTGTAATCAAACTCAGAATTAGAAAATAAAATAAACAAAACTGTAAAAGGGTTATGTGAGAAAGCATTCTAGCTAGCTTATGGAACGTCAGTGGGTCTACTCAGGTGCCCGTTTGTGCCTGAAATAATATACAGAGGGGCACCTGAGGTTTTTCTCCACCAGTAAAGCTTGAAAGGCGTCATTACATTTACTGTGCTGGTGTAAAGATAAACCTTCCAAACAAACAATCAAACAAACACCGAAAAGCCGTAATACCAGTTTTGCTTTCAAAGGTAATTATAGTAATAAACTATCATTACCTTAGACAGTTCAAAAGAGACACTTGGAAATGTATACCTACTGATACATAAAGTACATCTTTAATACATTCACTGAGAAGATAAAAAACTTACAGCGTCTGTTAATGGGCTATATCCTTTGTACTTAGTTTCAGATAAAGGCATGAAATGGTCATATATCTTAATTATCATGTCCAGGCTGTGCGTTTATTTGTCTGGTATTTGCTCATAAAAAGGATAATAGTAATCAGGGGTCAATATCCAAGTACTAAGGCTTCGTTATATTTTGACAGATGCTTGTTTGTTGTGTTGTTACTGATGCATGAAAAGTATAAGCAGTTAGATTCCTTCTCCAGTTTGTTTTAAACATTTCAGAAAACTTTGTATTCGTGTGACATGAAATCAAACAAAATAATCTATATTTAGCTGTGCATGTACATATTATATTTAAAGTTATGTTAAGCTTCAAATTTGGTACATAAACACACAGATGATTGTTATACAGTTTCTTTTCAACTGTAAAATAGACATCTTTTACGTTAAAACCCTATACTATATAGGTAAGCAAAATATATACATAGTGTTATAGAAATAAAACCACAAAAAACAAACAAACAAACCAAACAACAAAAAAACAACCGAATAATAAACTAATTATGTATCCAAATATGATCATTATATAAATTCCACATAGAAATGTGGGTTACAGTAAAAGTATCATCCGGAGAAAAAGAACTGTTACCAAACGCATTGGCAAAAATAAACTGCCTGGTCTTAATTTATAAAGAATAGATGCATAGGAAAATATAAGACTAATTATTTTTTTGCCGTATAATAACATCTTATCGATTTTCGAAAAAAAAGTTTTTCTTTCTTTATTTTGTTTGTAGTTAACAAAATATTTTATTTTTTTTAATTCTACGCGGACTATTACAAATTAAAAATGTTCCGGACATGAAAAATATTTATCATTGAAGTATCTTATAGTATGTTATATAACATAACAGTCATGAATAAAAGTTTTAGAAAAGAGAATAATCTACATCAAGTTAATGTCTCTCATCACGAATACCAAGAAGAGGACACCATGGCTCCTTTGTATTCTTGACAACATTATACGCTAATCTGTAGACTTCCTTTGACACCATTGTCATTCACTGAATAGACCACTCTCTGAAACATAAGTTTCCTATTGCAGTTTTTTGTAAGAAATGAAAGCCGTCACGTAAACTTCGTACTGTGCTCATCAAGATAAATCTGGCTGACCTGTCAACAGCTTATTTAGCGTAAGCATGTAACACAAGGCGAAGGAGAAGTAATTTTGGCCGAACGCCATCTCAGAACAAGTTGACTTCCTTTGTCTTTTACAGGGAAGAACTGAATTTTAAGTAGAATTTTAATTGACCGTTCTGAGAGTAGTAAGCATTTGTAACATACACACGTCTAGAATAATCTTTCAAAAAACTTGTTTACATTTATTTCTTTTTTAATCATGTAAAGTGTTACTTCTATAATCATTTATATCATATATATTATAGGTTCTGTCTTTATTTTGACCGAGATTATCGGCCACGGTCATGGAAACACGTGTGCATGAAGGTTCTGTAATAAATTAATTTCCTAAACGCCAATCTTTAAAATCCATTCCCGAATCAACTAGCATTATGCAATGATTGTATTTTTGTCCTGTATCAAAACAATTAGAATGTTTTATTTGGATAGTCTTACAAAATATTTCTTGAAAACAAAAATGTTGAAATAGTTTAAAAGTTATTTAGTACGAACATTTATATGATGAATAAAAATAATTTGTTCTAGAACACTTGATTGTCTACTTTATATTGTCATATTGAATCATGTACATAACACTAACAATATCATCAATTTGGTTTGTTGTTAGTACTTATTATGATCAACATAATTATTTATTGTTTTACAAACCTACGATTATAAGCAAATTCACTTTTGATTTAAATATGCTCGATAAAATTATGAAAAGATGTACACATCTCAAATTGTACTTAATGCTTTTAAAATCATCGATAACATACGCCGCCGGTTAAAATCCCTTAAAATATATTTACTTGTTAAAAACAGTGAACACTAGAACATGTAGAATTAAAGACGTCAATATATTTGTTCTCATTTGTTCTGCGGTATAAATCAAGGTTTCACTTACGACCAAAATAACGATGCCTAATCCCATAAATTGTGAACAACGCTAATAATTCTGCTATTTCTGTGAGGGATTCCCTGCAAATTGGCTACCAAAAGTCTTCATTGTTCAATTTATTCGTTTAATTTTCGTCAATTCTTTTTCCTTTTTTGTACCAGGGAAACTATCTTTCGGAAAACTAAAAAAGCAAAAGATAGAAGATAACGAAATTCAGGGGTCTTGATTTTTTTGGCTGAGTTTCCTAGAATTCACAAAAATTGAAATGTTATGAAAGATGAGTTTTTTTGTAAAATTTTACGGAGTTTGGAAAATGGATCATTTTCTGATATAATTATCAGATTATAGGACTACTTGGCAGAAATCGCCAATATAGCTAAAGAAGCCTTTGAAACATTCAAATGAACAGATCTGAAAATCTGCATTGTGTAGTTTTAAAGACTAACGATTATAAAACCTTGCAAATTTAAGGCAACTAGAGCGCCTTGTACATAATGTTCTAAAGTCTAATTATTAAGCTTGTTCATAGACAAGCTGTTGTCCCTGTCCCCTAGAACCGGCTTGATCAGTCAGAGTTCAACACTTGACATGAAATGGAAACCTGTAGCTGCAACATTTGGAAATCCAAGCGGTTTTACTCAACGAAACAAATAATGATTATTTTCCAAAAGCATTGTATAATTATGTTGGTTACTTATCAGAATAAACGGGCTCTACACTTTTCTATGCATTATATTTTGTTGCTGTTTTTTAACTGTTGTATTTTGCTTATTATATTTATACATCGAATAAGATTTATTTTTGGTGCTTAAGTTAGAATTTAGTAATGTAACTATATACAATGACTGAATGACTGACAAAATTTCTGACAAAACTGTTTAATTCATAATACATCACTACAATACTCTTTTGTAAAAATACACACTTGTATCAATTCATTTTATTCCTACTTTTTAAAGTGCTAATTAAACGCCAATTTAAGAAATATTAAAGGATTGCGTAGGAGTTTATTTACGATTAGCTCTGGTGTTATATCAGTTAATGTAATTGTATTTAATTATCCAACAAACAGTATTAAAATATTTTCAAAAATAAAAAAAACACTGATCAAGTTTGATAATATATTTCTTAGTAAAACACAGAAACTGGAGAGCTATTATGATATTTCCGACAATAGACAAGGACAAATGTCTATTTAAGCCAATTAAGATTGTCTCAGTGTAAAGATATTTCGTGACGAAGTCAATTATAATTTCAAGAAGAAAAAGCTATCTTTTGCAATCGACATTTGACAGATTGACGTACTTTGAAACAATCATTGTGTAATTATTTCGTTTGTGATATTAGCTCGGCTATTGTATAAACATATAAAATGTGTTATTACAAACAAGCATTAGTCATAACATTTTTTCCCATTTCACTTATTTTAACAAACAATTTTAATTGCGATTCAAATAGAGAAAAACAGAATTCTTAAAGAAAATCCAGAATGTTGAAAATGTGCAGGCTTGGTTTGATTGAGTTTGTTTATGAACGGTACCGGTAAATGCAGGCAACCGTAAACGCCCCATAGCACCGACTTAATCAATATTCAACATTTAAACATGAATAAAAACCTTTTATATCACTGTCATTGATGCAATTCAAAAGCATGTTTTGTAATTTTCAAAACGTCATAAATCATAACGTTAACATACATTATTAAAAAGTACATTGATTGTGTATATTTTTCGCTTTTTCTTAATTTGCTGTTAAATATATTCAAGAAAATATAAAGGTTCTAATGAGATAGTTAGACATAAAGGCTTCACTTGTATTTCTATGACTTCGTTTAGCTTATATGTTAGTTGTTTTATTCAGTTATCATTACAATGACTTTATTAGAAATTTAATATGAACTAGTAAGACATCTTCTATGTGGTACTTTTCAAATCTAATTTGTTTGTTTTACGCTGATTTTAACATAGTTAACTTTTGTCATATCTCGTTAATTGATACACCTACCTGACTATCTTACCAGTATCAACAAATTTCTACTCCCGCAACCGACTTCTAAACAAAATGATTATCTGGATCGGTATTGAGAATAAAATGACCATCAAACTAAACATTCAAGCTGAATTGTCACGATGAAATTAAAACTCGCCTGAGGATCGAACAATCAGGCGACCAAATGATAACTGTTCCGATGCTGCTGTCCCTTTTCAGCTTAGCGGAATGAAGCGTTTACACAAACACTTTCTATTTATATGACAATACAAATAACAGTTAATTATACTTATAAGGACAAAACAGAACAAATGTATATTTTTACGTTATACAAACATTGTGTCACGACGCGCAAAATGTTAGGCACATCAATGAAAAATGATTCATTTGCACTTTAAACAGTCTTTAGTGTGGGTATGTGATAAATTGAATATTATATTCGTGCAGGTTGATAATATTATTACTTTATTGAAGTTGATAAAGAAAAATATATTTTGCTCGCAAGAGGCTCACATAATATAATTTTATTCAACTTGTTCAATAAATGCAGCATTAAACACTCATTCAATATATCTTCTATATATTAACAATCATATAAGTAATTCCTTCAGCTTATGCTTACAGTACTTATATATAACCTCATTATAGAAACTCAACCAGATGAGCAGTCCATTATTTGTTCACAGAGATAAGGAAATATTATTCGTTGAATGGACAAAAATATAAACAACAACCAATGTTTTTAAAATAAATTGAAAAAAAGAAAATGGATACAAAAATGTTTAGCAGATGCATGCGAATGTTTTTATTTACTTTGCAATACTTTTAATATTTGCAAAAGTAATCGTTTCACTCCGCAGTAAATCATGCGACATTTTAATTAAAGACTCATCAAATGAAATCCTATAATGGTCAACAGACGCTTTTCTATCGTTGGAGTAAACTAATCAGAAAAGCAAAACTATATTCATTGGTGCATAAAAGGCCAACACGTCATCTTTCAGATATCTCCTCATGCATAATAATGCATTATTCAGACACAACATTTTATTATAAGATGAAACAGACTTGAATATTAATCTTTTGTCAAGCTGATTTCCTGATAAAATGTTTTTTGTATCTTTTGGAGACAATGCTCTTTTTATCTTTTTCGGATACTAATGTCTTAATTAAAATATTAAACAAGATCAACAAGAAAAGGGGGGCGCCAATGAACGCAACCCCCATATGACCCAGCAAACCAAGAACCACTTGGCAAGGAGCCTTTAGGCAGACACCAAACAAAAAAGGAGGGCACAGGACAGAGCACGGGAACCAGCGTCAATCATACAAGATGATAAACAATTTAAAACTGACAAGGAACCCCAAAGAAAAGAAAACATATAAATTTGATTTGGAATAATAGGAAATATTCCGTTACTGATTAAGGAACTTTCAAAAAAACAAATAAATGATTGAAATAGCCCAAACCAGTAAAAGGCACAGGGGAAAGGGGGCAGGAGACCCCGGCGCGGAGGGGGGGGTTTAAAGAAAAAAAAACCTAGGGGCAAAGGTGGTAAGATTACTTTAAAGACGAGAAAACAACAAGGGGACACAAGCAAAGTGGTCACCCAAAACCCAGTTATGAAACAACATAGGACATACTATGGGGAACACAGAGGGGCGCCGCCTTGGAAAACCGGTCAGCAGCACAAGTACTGCCTGAGGAGTTTAAACCGGTTAATGGTGCACCATTATTCAATACATTGTATTTAAATATATCTAGTGAAGTAAGTAAGTAATAGAAAGCATCGAAATTAGGCTATTTGATGTTCGAGTGTTTAAAGTTCTTTCTCTTGTATCATGGGCACAAATAAAAACACGTTCCATGTCGTCACCATATAAAAGCCTAGAAAAGATGAACCAATGTACGGGAATCTGGATATAACTATTATATCGTTATGCTAAAGACAAAACTTATAGGGTTTCCCTTTTAACCCCGCTTTTGCCTGATGTATTGGTATACGTTATATTTTGGCCGTTTTAAATATTTAAAGCTAAACTATAATACAAAAATTAATGATCTTTTATTTCAGGTTTAACAGACAAAAAACCTTGGTGCCCTGGTCAACTTTTCGGGCTATCTTTTTTTGGAACAAAAAAAAAACCAACATATTTTTAAAGGGAAATTTTTTCCCCTTTAGGGGATTTTATTTGCTTTGTCCAAACATAAAAAATTTGTATTTTTTGGGGATCAAACAATTCTTGTAAATTTATTTTTGTAAACAAGTTTTTCCTGATGCAGTTTTTGTTTCTTTTGTTTTTTTTAAAAATTTTGGGAAAGAAAATTTTCAATGTTTTACATTTTAAACTCCTTTTATGAAAAAACTTGGTCTGGGTCTATCAAAAAAGGTTTTAGTCATCAGTATTAAAAAGGCTCATTAGAATATATAATAATAAGCTCGTACACTGCCAAGTCGTACAGTTTGAAATGCTTTCATAGAAATGCGTGCATTATAATTGCTTCAACCAGATTAAGAATACTGCTCATATTTTAAAATGACATTTAAGCTACACGCAGTTATTGTAAATAGCTTTCACATGCAAAGGTTTTTTCATTATTAAGAATTTTCAAACTCTCTGAATGGCATAATACCTAACCATTCCATTTCTTCACAATCGACGACAGAACGTTTGTTTCTTTTTAAGTAGCACATAATTTACAAACATATAGACTGTCTCAATATAAAAGTGTTTCGTGACGGAGTTAATTATTGTGGGGAAACTTTCTCTTGCAATTGACATGTGAACGATAGGAATACTTAATAAAATAAAAGTACATATAAAAAACATGTCATTATTCTTATTTGGTTCAAAAATATTTTAAGCATAACGACAACAACATTTCAAACAATTTGTATTTTGATTTATAATATTGAAATTGAGAAGAAGAAAAATCCTCGAGTGTTCATTTCCCAAAAAGGAATGCAAACATATAAATAACTTTAAACAAATATATTAAATCGATATTATGCACATATTTTCACTGTGAAGCTGAGAAAAAAAAGTTTTATATTTCAAAAGACTGACAATTATTATAATGGCGATTGAACAAAAATGAATAACAACAAATGTGTATGATACAATATAAAAGCGTCCTAAAATACAAAAACACTGCCCTGCTCTTTTTGTTAACTGAACATTACCTATAATATCCGTAAGATTAATGTTAGTCAACGGGTTTTATTGACTATTCAGACGATGTTTATCATGAAATTGAGAACAAGTATGTCAAAATATTAAGTTATTTTGAATTTTGCCCAAACACCCCCATTTACTCTTAAATGGACATAATGCCACTTTAAGTATGTTTTTTCCTTATATTTTATGAAATTTTATTACAATGTAAAAGTTACAAATTTGCATTCAAGAAACTTCTGTAACAGTCTTTGAGCACTTTTCAAATGCGTGTTAGGTGATACTAAAAGAGTATTTTTAAAATAAATGCATTTACCATTTTTGGTACACGTAAATGAATGCACATTGATTATGAAAATATCAATTGTTCAACTTAGAAAAATTAAAGCATCATTACTTTGTATTTGGCATTTTTTCTAACAGTTGAGCAACTCCAGTTGCTCTTTAACATCTGTTTATTTTATAGAAAACTTCTTTTATAACCAATTATATAACTTAACACGTAAAAATGAAAGTAATCAGACACGCGTGCGTTGCGTTAAGAGTTATCTATGTATAAAATGTTTGCCAATTACTGTCTGATGCTTGAAAGAAATAACCTTAACGATGTTTTATTCCCTATTTATTTTGTCCAGTAATAAGCAAATAAAATGCGTCCTTAGGTAGACGACAATATAAGATCAAACAGCAATCACTTGATTGTAAACGGACTATAACAGAACAGATAATTAGATGATAATGGTTTGGAAACTTGCCAAGATGTGATGGGCGGCATTTTAAATAAAACTATTTTTAGACGTGATTATATGAAGAGTGCATTGTTAAATGGAATATTGTATAATAAGTGCACTTTCATGAAATATTTCAAATATATAAACTTATCATTACAGTATATTTTGTATAACAAAAAATGTGATTTATTATAAACATTTATAAGACAAATGATTATATTATGTCCTAGAACAATTTATTATCACTACTATTTTTACACATGTTATATTGGATCTTGCACCTCACACTTGCAAAAATAATCCTATCAGTATAAATATAATCATTTCGTTGATAGTTATCATCATATAAAAATAGTAGTTTAATGGTGAAATTAAAATAAAATGTACATTTGGACATATAATTGATTTAATCTTAAAAAATAATCAACACCTCACGTCACCTATGGACAATAACCTGAATATCCTTCATAATTAATCGGTAGTGGCCTACCTCTTAATCAGTTCTTTTTATATTTAAGGCAATATTTTTATGTTTCGTCCGGAACATTCTATTATTATAAATTTTTGGTCAGTAACCATTATAAAAGTCAATGCTCTGAAAATAGCTCAATCAGCAGCATTCGACAGAGACAAAATAGTATAATAGCACAATTAATATAAATCATCATGATGTAACTAAACTTTTTTTATGGACAAGTTCACTTATTATAACTTTTTTGATGCCAGCATATTGCCTTTAGCACCTCATTATGCCCGTTTGTATATACCGTATTTATGTTTCCTATTTTTATATTCAACAACATGTTCTTTATTTGATCGATTAAAATGTAATTCATTGTAGGTATTTGACTCGCTGGTGTATGCATGTCTAGAGACGGTATAACAGACCTTCCACTATATACCAATTGACTTTTTTAAAATGGCTTAAATTTTATAATCAAACTCAGAATTAGAAAATAAAATAATCACAACTGTAATAGGGTTGTGTGAGAAAGCCTTCCAGCTAGCTTACGGAACGTCAAGTGCTCGTCTGTGCCTGAAATAATAAAAAGAGGGGCACTTGAGGTCTTCCGCCACCAGTAAATCTAGAAAGTCTTCATATTACCTATACTATGTAGTGTAAAGTTAAACACACCAAACAAATAAACAAACAAACAAAAAGCCGTAATACCCGTTTTGCTTTCAAACGTTATTATAGTAATTAAACAAGCATTACCTAAGACAGTTCAAAAGAGACACTTGGATATATCCACCTACTGATACATTAAGCACATCTTAAATACATTCACTAAGAAGATAAAAAGAACTTACAGCGTCTGTTAATGGGCTATATCCTTTGTTCTTAGTTTCAGAAAAAGGCATAAAATGGTCATATATCTTAATTGTCATGTCCAGACTGTACGTTTATTTGTCTGGTATTTGCTCATAAAGAGGATAATAATAATCAGAGGTCAATATGCAAGTACAAAGGCTTTGCTATATATTGACAGATGCATGTTTGTTGTGTTGTTACTGATGCATAAAAATTGTAAGCAGTTTTTTTTTAATGCGTTTATTTAAGGTCGCCGCCGGAAAGCCCATATGGGCGACCGTACACTCAAGTCGGGCCATCCTAGAGCGTCCCGCCGAGATTTGTTCGTCGATTTTTTTTCAGCTTTATTGGTGGAGGAAGACCCCAGGTGCCCCTTCTGGCATTATTTCAGGCACGAGCGGGCACCTGGGTAGAACCACCGACCTTCCGTAAGCCAGCTGGATGGCTTCCTCACATGAAAGATTTCGACCCGAGTGAGGATCAAACCTACAGCGGTGAGGGACCTGTGATCTCAAGTCAGCGACCTTAACCACTCGGTCACGGAGGCCCCTTGAGAGGGTTGTAAGCAGTTAGTTTCCTTCTCCAGTTTGTTTTAGAAATTGCAGTAAAACTTCGTATTCGTGTGACATGGAGTCAAATGTAAAACAAACATATCTTGAGTACACAAAGATATGTTACTTTAAAACCCTATAATCTGTAGGTAAACAAAAATATATACATTAGTGTCTTAGAAATAAAAACCACAAAAAACAACAACAACAAAAAACAACAACAACCGAATAACAAACATATAAAAAACAATAAGAAAGAACCAAAGAGACCAATTCAACTTACCTTGTAATAGGTAATGATGCAACTTCGCTATCACAGTATTTGCATTCTCTTTTTTAAATATACTAGTTCAGTAAAAAACAAATCTTAGAATTTAGTTAACTTCTACTCTACAAGTATGTATCCGAATATGATCATTATATAAATTACACATTAAAATGTGGGCAACAGTAAATGTACCATCCAGAGAGAGAATACTGTTACCCAACATGTTAGCGAAAATACACTGACCGGTGATAGATGTAAATAAAAAATAGATGTAAAGAAAAATTTGACACAAATTTATATTAATTTTGTAACCTTTTCATTACTTCTTATCGATTTTCTTTCTTTATCTTGCATTGTTTGTAGTAAACAAAATATTGTTTGTTAATTCTACGAGGACTATTATAAATTTAAAATGTTGCGGACATGAAAAATATTTATTATTTAAGTATCTAGTAGTATGTTACTTAATATAACATTAAAACGAGTTTTGCAAAAGAGAGTAATCTACATTAAGTTAATGTATCTCATCAAGAATACCAAGAAGAGGACACCATGGCTCCTTTGTATTCTTGACAGCTTTACACGCTAATCAGTAGACTTCCTTTGACACAATTGCCATTTACTGAATAGACCAGTCTGTGAAACATAAGTTTCCTATTGTAGGTTTTTGTAAGAAATGAAAGCCGTCACGTAGGCGTTATACTGTGTTCATCACGATAAATCTGGCTGACCTGTCAACAGCTCTTTTAGCGTTATCATATAACACCAGGCGATTGAGAAGTTAATTTGGCCTAAGGACAACGAAGAACAAGATGACTTCCAGTGAACCGAAGAACCGAATATAAGTATAATTTTCATTGACCGTTCTTAGAATGGTAAGCATCAAAATATAAACTTTCTATAACATACACACGTTTAAAATAATCTTTCAAAACACTTGTTTTTCTTTTTTTTTGTACAATCATGTAAAGTGTTACTTCTATATACCAGTCATATTGACTTATAAAAATAAAAGTAAGATATATTACAGGTTTTGTCTTTATTTTGACAAAGATTATCGGTCACGGTCGTGGAAACTCTTGTGCATGAATGTACTGAAATATATTAATTCCATAAACAAAAAACTTTCAAATCCATTCCTGAATCAACCAGCATTATGCAATGATTGTATTTTTTGTCCTTTATCAAAACAATGAGAATGTTGTATTTTTATAATCTTACAAAATATTTCTTGAAAACAAAATGTTGAAATAGTTTAAAAGTTATTTAGTACGAACATTTCAATATATATGAATAAAAATAGTTTGTTTAAGAACACCTAAATGTCCACTTTATATTGTCATATTGGATCATGTATGTAACATTTACAATATCATTAAATTGGTTTGTTGTTAAAGTACTTGTTACGATCTCAACATGATTATTCATTGTATTACAAACCTTCGATTACAGGCAGGCAAATTCACTTTTAATTTAATATTTTTCGATAAAATTATGAAACAAATATCATCTCAAATATTACGCTGTACTAGTTTTATGCTAGTAAAGTCATCGATTACATATGCCGGTTAAAATCCCTTAAAATATATTTACTGGTTAAAAACACTAAACACTAGAATTAGAGAGAATATATTTGTTTTCATTTGTTCTGCGGTAGAATCAAGGTTTCACTTACGACCAAAATAACGATGCTTAATCCCATAAATTGTGAACAACGCTAATAATTCTGCTATTTCTGGGAGGGATTCCCTGCAAATTGGGTACCAAAAATCTTCATTGTTCAATTTATTCGTTTTATTTTCGTCAATTGTTTTTTGTACCAGGGTAATCTGATCTTTCGGAACATAAAACAAGCGAAGATAGAAGATAACGAAATATCCTCCGATCTTGATCTTTTTGAGACTGTAGTTTACCTAGAATTCACACACAAATAATGTTATGAAAGATCGAGTTTGTTTGCTAGAGCTTACGGAGTTTAGAAAATGGATCATTTACTGATATGATTATCAGATTAAAGGAATACTTGGCAGAAGCCAATATAGCTGAAGTAGCTTTTGAAACATTCAAATGAACAAATTTGAAAAGCTGCATTGTGTTGACCTACGATTAAAATACCTTGCAAATCTAGGGCAACTAGAGCGCCCTGTACATAATCTTCTAAAGTCTTAGTATTAAGCTTGTTCATGGACGAGCTGCCGTTCCTGCCTCCTAGAACCGCCTTGATCAGAGTGACGTGAAATGGAAACCTGCAGCTGCAACATTTGGAAATCCAAGCGGTTTTACTCAACGAAACAAATAATGATTATTTTCGTAAAACATTGGATATGTTGGTTACTTATTTGAATGAACACTTCTACACTTCTGTATGCTTTATATTTTGTAGCTGGTATTTCAACTGTTATATTTTCCTTATTATACATGAAATAACTATTATCTTACTTATAAGTAAAAATTTAGTACTTTAACTATAGGCAATGACTGACAGACTGACTGACTGACTGACAAAACAGTTTAAAAATATTTCCAAAAATGAAAGAAAAAAACAACTGATCAAGTTAGATAATATAATTCTTAGTAAAACACAGAAACCTGAGAGCTTTTATGATATTTCCGACAATAGACAAGGACAAATGTCTATTTAAGCCAATTTAGATTGTCTCAGTATAAAGAAATTTCGTGACAAAGTCAATTATCAAGAAGAAAAAGCTATCTCTTGCAATTGACACTTGACAGATTGGTGTACTTTGAAACAAACATTATGTAATTATTTTGTTTGTGATACAAGCTTGGTTATTGTAAAAAAAATCAATTTAGTGTCTGAATCATCGTTAACTGTAATTTATGGACACTTTAAGAAATTAATCCTATCAAATGTGATCTGTATTTTATTCATATGATTGTAAGGCTCTTCTGATAAAAATCCATGTACTTGTGTTATTTGTGTTTATATATTTTGTACTTGTTATAAACATGTATTTGTTTAATGCAATAAAGTTTTGAAGTTAAAAGCATACAGATCGTGTTATTTCAAACATGCATTGGACATAACGTTTTTGACTATTTCACATATTTTAACAAACAATTCTAATTGCAATTCAAATAGAGAAAAAAAGAATCCCTAAGGAAGTTCAGAAAATTAAAAAAGTTGCAGGCTTGGTTTGATTGCTGATTTGAGGAACATAGAGGAGCGCTACCTCGAAACGGTATACGGCATAAACACTGCTGGGGAATTTAATGCAGTCACTGGCCTAGTGCACCAAACCTGTGTTTAGCCCCACCATGTTCCTTTTAAACAAGACAATGTAAATAAAATGACTCACCGCCAAGTGAAATTAATTCTAACAGTTGTTATGATTACAAAAGGTGAAATAAGTAAAACAGAAATGAACACGTAGATACATGTAAAGTAATCCCAATGACCAAAAAAGATGATTCAATGTCTAAAAGGAAGATAGAGCAACAAGAAAATCACCTATAAGGGCCCAACGAAGCAAGGCAGAAGACAAAAATTAAAACAATTCAGTCCTGATAGGTTTTAAGAACTGTCCATAACAGTCTCCCACTTGGTCCGTCAGGTGTAATCAAAAGAGGAAAGCGTAGCGTTCAAATGTAAAAGGTTGAACACTTAGTACGCGGTATGTTTTAAAATACAAATGTTTTAACCTCTTTCAATAAAAAGTTTGATAAATGATCCAAGATCTTACGAATTTTGTGGATCGCATCCCCATAAAAATCAAGCTTGCTTATCCCTAGTCGCAGAATTGTTTTTTAAATCACTATTGAATTTTGAAATTATATCGAAATTACGATTTTAAAATTTTGTAAAATATTTCCGTAATTTATGATAGCGGTTTTGCATGAACTATTTAATCATAATGAATCCAAAGATCAAATTAACAAGACAGAGCGACGATCCCAAACCACGGCCCCTGACTAATTTGACCATATAATACCACCTGGAAGGTACCTTGCAGGTCAAGTGGGACATATTATTGCTATGATAGTCGTCTAATCTTAGACGTATTTTATTTAATATTCTATTTAATGAAAAATAATACCGACATACGTAAACTCACTTATTTAAATATTTGACTATCCTATCTGTTACTATAATTTGATACTCGTAAATATCTCGATCAACTGTTTAAAAATAAGTGTCAATGGTCGGAACAATCATTGCCCGTTTTTCGAGATGTGTTATTGTACGAATTGATATTGATCTTGATCACATCAAAGCGTTTCGCGACGTTGTTTATTAGGAATAACTTTCTCTTACAAAAGACGTTTGATTGATGTTTGTACTTTTGCATACGCTTTAAGATACCTTATTGTTATCTGAACAAATCTTAGAAACGTAAAATCATTCGATAAAAAACATTATAATGAGATATGAGTGAAACATAATAGCGCATGACAATTTAATTTAAAAAAGTAAAACAAACGTTTAAATTTTAGCAAAATGAAAATTTGTTTTACTCTGTTGACCTCAGGAAAACTGAGAACAAAGATCAACAAGGCAAGGCCCCGACACAATCTAGCTAACCAGGTCGCTGTATATAGCAAAACTAATTTGCATTTTCAAACTCAGTTCGGCTCAACAATATAGACATTTACTTTATGAGTTGATTATTTCTAGACTCACCTTAAAAATGTTATTTTATTGGTTTAAAGCCGGTTTCAACATATCTTGTCGGTCTTTCAACGTAACCGGCTAAGCTAGATAAAAAATCATTTTATCACATTTTATCACATACAGGTACCGATTTTGAGACTCCTAAAAATGGTATTTGATATATTTGTCTCATCCTCTTAAAAATTTAATTATTTATACCCTCAAAATAAGTTTTGATATATTTTTACACATACATTATAGTTGTATTGATTTAGCCACGTGATAGTGTAAACTAGTGATTTAGCCACGTGATTTTGTAAACTATTGATTAAGCAACGTGAGTTAATGTTTGTTTTAAAGGACATTTATGCTTTATGTAGTAGAAGTATAATTTAGACATTTTCGAAAATATATGCCTAACATAAAAGTAAAACGTATCAAATGTATTCACTGTGACGCTCACTGCTAATGGGATATATGATCTGTACTGTGAGCTTCAGATATAAGTTTAGATGGTCATATATCTTAATTATGTTTTCCATAATGTCTTATGTTTGTGATATTTCCTCACTATAGAAGGATTTTACATAAAGATAAATTATAACGGAATAATATTTCACATATTTTGACAGATATATATCTGTGATACTGCAGCAAGAAGAGCAACCAGCTTCATTTCCAAGGATTAAATCAACACCAATTTAAATTCCAAGCCCGCAGGGCCAGAGATTAAATGATTCCGGGGGCTTCTGCAGATGTAAATGCACGTAAAAAGCAGCAATCGGGCTTTGGCTGCATTTCAGTATACGTATGATATAGGGGGTTTTTCGCGTTTCTTTATCTTTTTTTCGAAACCGGTTTTGTCAGGATTTAAATGAGATAATGCGTTATACTCTAAAATAAAACTACTGGGACCGTAATTGCAGACAACTATTTACAGTTTAAGTTTAATTATATTTTATTGCTTTTACATTTTATACAAAAACAGATACATTGTCACATGTAAACATACTACAAAATAGTAACGAATAAATTTACAGTTATTACATGGATGTTATAGTTATAATTAAAAAGCAAAAGGGTCGGGCCACAAGATTTAACAATATTAGAGAATTGGCCCTTCCAAACTATTTACAAATGTTTAACAACGGCGCGTGCTTGCGTAATGTGATCCGTTCATGCATGCTTTTTACTCAGTTAATGTATACCTGTGCAAGTTTAAAAATTCTTCTCCATTAATGAATACCTGCATATCAAAAACGTGCATTTATAGCGCGTGCTTGCGTGATTTTATACGTTCATTTAACATTTCCTCACCATTAATGTGTACGTGCATGTGCAGTTTTTTTTTAGAAGACCGAATATAACTATGGCTGCTTATTTTTAACTACTTGATTCTGTTTCCTTGTTTCCGTTGCTGTTAAGGGATCTATCATTTCTAGAATGTTACTGAACATTACCTCAGAAATAATAACATTTTTAAAATGTAAATTATACATGCAATCCGTGTTAAAAGTCCTGTGCAGACCATTGTTTTACTGCCGTCTGACATGTGCCTATTAAAAGAATATTACGTTTACTTAGAGAAGATATTACTATGACATATAATGTGTGTATTTTCGTCTATTTCTGTACATCTCTGGACTGATGTTATTTGTTTCCTTGTTTGGTTTGGTGTAAGGGTGGACCAACACCATTTATGTCAAATGAAGCCAAAACAGGAAATATTAATTGGGCTGACGTTTGGTGTTAAAAACTTAAATCAATACCAAGGGTCTAAACATCCTCACCTGCTTGAGTTCGAACCCATTTAGTCGCCTCTTACGATCACGAAAGGATCAACAACGGCTGAAATTGTGATGCCATAACCCTTAAAGGCAACCCCTCAGTCACAAGGGAAACCCGGGACTAATGTTTTGTTTATAGGTGAAACAAATATTTGATTAAATTACTATAATTTCAGATACACGTCGAATTTAGAAATTCCAAACACAATATACCGAACATGACCCAACCAAAACGATCATCGGTTGTGTAAACAGACGGTTATCAAACTAACATTTGGAGGGGATACAGTGCGGAGAAAGGTAAAGGGGTTGCGGGCGTATATTGTCATAGCCCAATTGTAATACTATGCAGGTCCTTTTAATCTTTTTTAACTGTATGAACTCGACAGAACTACACTGTTATTCAGTTTTTAAATATCTAGTTTTTAAATATCTAGATCTAATCTAAACAATGTAAATGGTTATGGACGATAAATTGCTCTCAAAATGACCGTTCATGTTTAGGCGCAATCAAATGATGCCTGCACAATTTTCTTTTCAATATTGTCGTTTTTGACGTTTTTACGTGTTTATTTTTTAATATTTTAAATTGAATAACTGGTGACAAATATGCCAACACCTACCTAGATTGATTTCAGCTTAATTACACGAAGCGTTGTTATAAATTTTTTGAAAAGATGCGAATTAAGTTATCCGAAATTTTGAGTAAGTAAGTCGAAATTTTGAGTAACGGAAGTCGAAATTTCATTTTTTAATAAGTCGAACTTTCGAGATTAGTCACTCGAAATTTCGAGTAAGTAACTCGAAATTTCGGGTTAATAGACACACACCTTGGACTAATGATCTTCCGTACCTTCTTAATGGATTTCGGTTTTTCTCTATTGCGATAAACAAACTGTATCATCATTAGTTTTTCTGTTATTTTATCCTTTTAAAACACATACAATTGTAAATATGCTTGTTCCCAATGTGCAGCATTTGTCTATACAATATTGATATTAAAGAAAAATGCATTAAGTCCTTTACAATATTTCTGAAGAGAACATGTCAAATACATCAATCCTCGTTATCGTTGATTTTTAAACTTCGTACAAAACATTATTCTAGATAATAAGTCTTGTCAATGCTTAATATGTTTTCTCGCTGCTTTCGTGTCACGCACAATACTGATTATTTCCACAAAAAAATCGCACAATACTGATTATTTCCACACAAAAAATAAACTTCCTTCATGGAAGAGCTTTTGTAACTGTTTAATGAATATCAAATGGCCTATAAAATATAACTTTGATTGTGTGTAAATCACATATTATTACTTGTATATTCAGTATTCTAAACAGCAATGAAAGGAGTATAAAAGAGCACTATATCTGAATTATCTCGTCTTTGATGTAGCTTTATTTGTCTGGCTGTTATAATCTATAAATACAATGTCTTTGATGAGATAAATAGAATTGTCTATAAAAAAACTATGACGCATTTCTTGTTTGAAGCGAACAATCCAATATTAAGAAGTTGACAATGATACACAATTAAAATCGTTAAAACGATACAACATTGTTTTGGAATTGAACCGAAACAACTATAGAATACATAGGAAGCTTTAAAAAAGTGGATGCTGCGTTTATTTAAAATATGATACCATCAAAAACTACATTCAATTTGTCTTACAAAGTCGATCGAATTGTTTACAATTGCGGCGCATTTATGTTTTGTCGTATTTTCACTTGTTTTACGACGAAATGAACGACATTCTCTTTAATTCAAATGTTACAGACATGCCTGCATTTTCTGGTTTATGAATTATACTTCATATTATATATTCTCTTCTGCAAAAAGACAACCCGTAAATGCTGTTTTGTACAATTATTTTCCCCTAAAAATTTATATTTATAGAAATAGCATTGATATATCAGTATCTGAAATAGTGTCGTGTGACATTGACATAAACATTGTCTTTTAACCTACTATGTGTGGTAATGAGCGGGAATATTGTGTCACCAGGCAGACGACAACTTATTGTTAAAATACAATCAATTGCATTTTGCCTGAAACAAAGGCTAACTAGTTTTGGCCCAAATAATGTGCACAAAGGACTAGAGAATGTAAACAATATTAAATTCAAAACAAAAAGATTCAGATTCAAAACAAATACGTTTCAAGTAGATATAATGTCTAGAAATGGTATACGATTGAAATCAGATCAAAACATTAGTTAATAAAGAAAATACAGGATATTTGTTCTTGGAGACAGCTCTGTCAGCCAGGAGGTAGTAATGTTGCCAAGAAGATAGCTCTATGATTTCAAAGGGAACAAAATAATGACCTGGGCAAAGAATGTAAAGGGTTTACGGTGAAAAAAAGAAGATTTTAGTGAAGATTAAAGAGCGTTGCACTTGTCCGTCCGTCTGTCCGTCCGTACGTCTGTCCGTACAAACCAGAGCTACATTATGGGGTTTGGTCTATTGTTCTCATAACAATAGATGTATTCGATGTCATTCATTCCGTTTTTCTTGTGGGGTTATTTTCTGCATTGTGGGGTTAAAAAGAACAAAAGAAATAACAAAAGAAAACCCCATAATGTAGCTCTGGTAAGAACGTCCGTCCTTACGTCCCAAAATCTTGTGAACGCAACTCCTCTTAAACCGGATGGCAGATTTTGCTTAAACATCCAGGAATGAACAACCTCAATGTGTAGATGATAGTAAAGGAAGGAATTTTCGCTGCGACCAAATTTAACAGAATTATGGCCCTTTGTTGATTTTTTCACTATATACTATGTAGAAATTTTGTGAACGCAACTCCTCTTAAACCGGATGGCAGATTTTGCTTTAACTTCCAGGGATGAACAACCATAATGTGTAGATGGTAGTAAAGGAAGGAATTTTTTCTGCAACCAAATTTAACAGAATTATGGCCCTTTGTTGATTTTTTCACTATATGCCATATAGAAATTTTGTGAACGCAACTCCTCTTAAACCGGATGGCAGATTTTGCTTCAACTTCCAGGGATGAACAACCTTAATGTGTAGATGGAAGTTAAGGAAGGAATTTTTGCTGCGACCAAATTTAACAGAATTATGGCCCTTTGTTGATTTTTTCACTATATACCATATATATGTTGTCAGTGGGGGCATCCGTGTCCTTTGGACACAGTTCTAGTTGTACTTTTTTAAATAAAGGTATAAGATAGTCATATATCTTAATTATCATGTCCAGACTTTGCATTTATTTGTCTGGTATTTGCTCAGAAGGAGGATAAAAGTAATTGGAGGATATAACAAAGTTCAAGGGTTTCGTTATATTTTGACAGCTGCATATATGTGTTATTGTTACTGATACATGAAAAGAAAAAGAAGCTTCCTGCCTTCTGTTTTATATAAATTGCAGAAATACTTTAGTATTTATGTGATACAAATCGTACAAATTTACATATATTTCAATATGCTTGTATATATTATATATTATATTTAAAGATATATTCTACTTCAAAATATGTAAATACAGATAATTGTTATACAGTCTTTTTTTCAATTGTAAAATAAACATCTCATGAGTACACACAGAGAAGATGTTACCTTTAAACGCAACACTCTACAGGTAAGCAAAATATGAATCCACTGCTGGCTGAAGGGATGCCTTTAAGGGTTGAGACATCAGAATTGCAGCCACCGTTCATCCCTGCGTGATCGTAAGAGGCAACCAAATGGGTTCAAATTCCTGGAATCTAAGACATCTTTTAGCTCCAGCAGGTAAGGTGATCTTGGTCCCCAATTTTGTTTTAAGTCTGAACACCGAGGTAAGGTTAGCCCAAATCATTTTTCCTGTTTCGGTGCCATATAAAAAAAGAAAATAAGAAAAAATTATAACAAAATGCAATTTTCTAATGAAACTAACTTACTTTAACTTTAATACAGACTATAAAAACATGGACCTTTGATATATCTTTTTTTTTAATGAATGCCGACATTATCTTTCTTTAAAAATGGTTTTAGATGCATATATGTTGCAATCATAATAAAAAACAATACCAACGCATTAACATTGACCTCGCTTAATGATAGATGTATAGGAAAAATATAATGATAAATTATGATATACGAATAATGCATTATACTAAAAAAAATATGTGTTGTCTTTTGCTTTAGATCGACTTTTGAAAAGTTTATTTTTTATTTTTCACCATATCCGTTCTAACATAAACGTTTTTATTCTTTAATTTACACATGATTTAGGGAATATAATTTTATAATAAATAATGTCTAAGATCTTCTATAAACTAAGATAGAATCTAAGCTATTTGCCAAAATGTTGTTTGGCTGCCGCTTAAAACTTAACAGTGAGGTTGTGGCGATTACTTGTGATACCTTTAATCGTTATTTGCTTACATAGTTTTGCAACAACAAAATTAATTAATTAATTAATTAATTAAAAAATAATTAATTAATTAATCAAAAAAGCAACAATATTGAATAAAAAAGACCGATTCAATGCTTCAAGATATTTCAATATTTTGCAAACATACTCCACAATGTTTGACAACATTCACTTACATCTCAGGTCGCAAAGTAAGAAACAAAAGACGTTGTGATTGTGAAAACAAAAACTTGTTCAAATAATTCTCATGATTTATATTTCTTTGTATAAAGAAAACATAAATTTCAAAGCTAAAATTGCAAGAGCAGAATCTTTATTTTAAATATTGTGGACATGAAAAGAAGAAGAATCATTAAAGAATATATGCTTTCTTACATAGAATTGATACATTTACTAAAAATGTTTGCAAAGGAGCATAATCTCCTTAATGTCTCTCATCACAAAGAAAAAGACATCATGGCTCCTTTGTATTCTTGACAATATTATACGATAATCTCTAGACTTCCTTTGACACCATTGTTATACACTGAATAGACCAGTCTGTGAAACATAAGTTTCCTATTGCGGGATTTTGTAAGTAGTGAAAGCTGTCACGTAGGTTTTGTACTGTGTTCATGAAGATAAATCTGCCTGAAGAACATAATAAATAAAATTAAATTACCTGCAATTTTCTTTCTACTTTTTAATGGTTACTTTCATGGTTACCGTTTATTGAGTTATAAAATTAATGATATACTTTTAAGTTTTGTCTAAAAATTTGACCACCATAATCGGTCACTGTCATAAAAACTCTTTTGCATGACAGTGCGACAAATTTTCAAATCCATTCCGAAACCAACATTAGAATGTATTATTTGGATATCTTACAAAATATTTCTTGAAAACAAAATGTTGAAATAGTTTAAAAATTATTTAGTACGAACAATTATAATTATGATGAATAAAAATGTTTGCTCTAGAACACTTAATTGTCTACTATATATTGTCATATCGGATTATATATCTAACACTTACCAATAACAGTCATGTGTTATACTGTTGTGGTTTGTTGTTAGTACTTATTACTATGGGATGTCCGTGGCCGAGTTGTTAAAGTCGTTCACTTCAAACTACTTGCCCCTCATCGCTGTGGGTTCGAATCCCGACAGGGACTTTGGATTATTTCATGTGAGGAAGCTATCCAGCTAGCTTACGGAAGTTCGGTGGTTCTATTCAGGTGCCCGATCGTGCCTGACATAATGCACGTAAGTGCACATGAGTTCTTCCTCCACCAGTAAAGCTGGAACGTCGCCATATGCCACTAAATGTGTCGGTGTGACGTAAAACCCAATCAAACAAACAAACAAACTTATTACTATAAACATAATTATTCACTGTATTAAAGACCTTCGATTATTTGAAGATTTACTCTTAAATTAAATATGCTCAATAACATTAATAAAAAAAGTGTAACACATCTTAATGAGATAATACACTATATTAGATTTATGTTAACTTTGTAAAATCATTGATGACTGTTAACATCCCTTATGGAACCTTGAAATATATCTAATTGTTAACCAGACACAAAAAGGGTATATACATGTATTTGTTCTCGTTTGTTCTGCAAAATCATTACTGTTTTCTTTAGGACCAAAATAACGATGCTTAATCCCATAAATTTAGAACAACTCAAATAATTTTGTTATTTCTATGAGAAATGCCTGCAAATTGGCTACCAAAAATCTTCATTGTTCAATGTATTCGTTTTATTCTCGTCAATTAGTTTTGTACCAGGTTAATCTGATCTTTCGGTTTATAAAACAAGCACAGAAAGATAATAACGAAATATCGTCCGATCTTGATCTTTTTGAGAATGAAGTTTACCTAGAATTCACATACTTTTGTAATGTTATTGAAAGAACGGGGCGCGGCCTTTTCACTGTAACTTTTGCAGTTTGGCAAATGGAATTTACCAGATTATTGGCATATTTGGTAGAAACTGAAGAGCTAAATAGCTTTTTTAATCATTAAAATATACACTGGTTTGAAAATCTGCATTGTGTATTTTTAAGACTTATAATTAAAACATCTTGCAAACCTAGGGTCTAAAGCTTGCCATGTACATATTGTCCTAAAGTCTAATACAAATCTGGAAAAGATGTAGTAAACAACAAAACCGACTATAATCATTCGATCAAATAAGAAAAATGTTCTGAAACACTTCCCTCATTTGAAAATTACAGATTAGGTTTGAATGCTTGTGACAGAACAAGATAAAAGAAGTAAAGTAGAGATAAAAGAAACAAACAATAGAATTTCCAGAACGGCCAAATTAAAACTTTTGCAAGTCGGGTTTAATTAAGCCTTTTCATGGACGAGCTACCGTCCATAGGACCGGCTTAATCAGAGTTTAACAGTTGACAAGAAATTGTAACCTGCTGCTTCAACATTCAGAAATGCACACGGTTTTACTTAGCAAAACAAATAATGATTTTTCCTAGAAACATACATTGTCTATGTGGGTTACTTATTCTCTACGCTTTATGTTTTGTAGTTGGTATTTTAACTATTATATTTTGCTTATTACACATCGAATAACATTTATCTTTTGTGCTTATTAATAAGTAAGAATTTAGTACTTTAACTGTATGCAATGACTGACTGACTGACTGAAAAAACAGTATACAAATATTTCCAAAATTGAAGAAAAATCATTGAGTTTGATAATATATAACTCAGTAAAACACAGATACCGATATTTTCCGACAATCGATCAGGAAAAATGTCTATTTAAGCCAGTTAAGATTGTCTCAGTATAAAGATATTTCGTGACAAAGTCAATTATCAAGAAGAAAAGCTATCTATTGCAATAGACATTTGACAGATTGGTGTATTTTGAAACCAACATTATGTAATTATTTGGTTTGTAATACTAGCTTGGCTATTGTAAAAGCAAACATATCGTGTTATTACAAACATGCATTGGACATAACGTTTTTTACTATTTCTTATTCAACAAACAATTTTAATTGCGATTAAAATAATGGGAAAAAAAGAATATCTAAGGAACGTTCAGAAACTTTTTTAAAAATGCAGGCTTGGTTTGATTGTTAATTTGAGGAACATAGAGGGGCGCTGCCTCGAAACGGTATACGGCATAAACACTGCTGGGGAATTTAAAGCAGTTACTGGCCTGGTGCACTAAGCTTTTAGCCCCACCATGTTCCTTTTAAACGAGACAATGTAAATAAAATGAATCCCCGTCAAGTGAAATTAATTCTCACAGTTGTTATGATAACAAAAAATGAAATCAATAAAACACAGAAATGATCACGTAGATACATATAAAAGTAAACCCTTGACCATAGCAAGATTATTCAATGTCTTTAAGGAAGATAGAACAACAAGAAAATGACTAATAAGGGCCCGACAAAGCAAGACAGAAGACGAAAAATCAAGACAATTCAGTCCCGTTGGGTTTGAAGAACTGTCAATCATAGTCTCTCAAAGGAGGAATGCGTAGTGTTCAAATGTAAAAAGGTTGAACACTTAGTACATGTATGCGGTGTGTTTTAAAAAACAAGTGTAATAACCTCATTCAATAAACAGTTTGATAAATGACCCAAGGTCTTACGAATTTTGTAAATCACATCCCCATAAATATCAGGCTTGCTAATCCCTAGTCGTAGAAGTGTTTTTAAATCACTATTGAATTTTGAAATTATATCGAAATTACGATTATAAAATTTTGTAAAATATCTCCGTAATTTATGATAGCGGTTTTGCATGACCTATTTAATTATAATGAATCCAAAGATCAGATTAACAAGACAAAGCGACGATCACAAACCACTGCCGCCCCTGACTGATTTGACCATATAATACCACCTGGAAGTACCTTGCAGGTCAAGGGGGACATATTTTTGCTATGATAGTTGTTTAATCTTAAAAGTATTTTATTTAATATTCTATTTAATGAAAAATAATACCGACATACGTATAATCACTAATATCCTATCTGTTACTTTGATTTGATACCGTAAATATCTCGATCAACTGTAAAAAAATAAGAGTCAATGGTCGGAACAATCATTGCCCGTTTTTCGAGATGTTGATATTATTGTACGAATTCTTTGATTGATATTGATCTTGATCACATCAAATTGTTTCGCGACGTAGTTCATTAGGAATAACTTTCACTTACAAAAGATGTTTGATTGATGTGTGTACTTTTGCCAACGCTTTTAGATACCCTATTATTATCTGAACAAATCTTAGAAACGTAAGAGTATTCGACAAAAACCATTATAATGGGATAAGAGTAAAACATAATAGCGAATGACAATTTAATTTGAAAAGAAAATGTAAAACAAACGTTTAAATTTTAGCAAAATGAAAATTTGTTTTTACTCTGTAGACCTCGGAATAATGAGAACAAAGATCAACAAGGCAAGGCCACGTTTTCAGATTGCAGCCCCGACATTTAAATGTCTACTCTCACAATGAGCTTTGATATATTTTTCCATATAGTTGTATTGATTTAGTCATGTGATAGTGTACACTAGTGATTTAGCCACGTGATCAATTGTTTGCTTTAAAGGACATTAAATTTTATGCTTTATTGAGTAGGAGTATAATTTAGACATTTTCGAAAATATATGCATTGTTGCAACCACTATTGAAATAAAACCACTATTGAAATAAATTATTTCAATAGTGGTTGCAAATTATTTCTCATAATAAGCTTCATAACCCACCACTATTGAAGTAATTTATTTCAATAGTGGTCGTAATAAACTTCATCATCAACCACTATTGAAATAATTTATTTCAATAGTGGTCGTAATAAAATTCATCACTAACCACTATTGAAATAATTTATCTTAATAGTGATGTTTATAATTACATGTATCCTTGTAATTGATTTATTTTAATATACAGGGGATTTGAGTTGAAGTTCCGGTAATTTCCAATGTGTTAATTCTTGTACAAATAATTTACGATTTTCACATTATATATCAATAGAAAGAAAAAGGTAAAGAAAAGAATATGAAAACAATTCTATACATCATTCTACGAGATTTTTTTTAATTCTGCCCAACAGTAAAAAATCCGAGAAGAGGTACGTTAAATTCATAGTCTCGGTTATAATTACTGTAAAATATAAGTCTTTAATACCTTTTATTTGCATTTTAATTTGCGTGAATTGGTTATATATTTTTGCACACCCGTGAAAATTGTAACATTATACCATATTTCCTTTTAGTCTTGATTATTAATACCGTAAAATATGCAAGTATAATACCCACTTTTTATATCTGATATTGTTCGTTAGATAAAGGGTTTCTTGCGTTACAATAGTAATAACAAAGTAATATTTCTAAAAAGATCATTCTCGTCTACAATAAAAAAAATGAAACATTAGTCTTTAAAAGTGTCTGTAAAGTGACTCTTAAAATGAAATGCATCCCCAACTACTATTGATATAATTACTTCGATAGTAGTTGTATTTCAATAGTGGTTGCAAAATGATTCTTCATATGAAATAATCCCCAACCACTATTGAAATAATTTATTTCAATAGTGGTTTTATTTCAATAGTGGTGGCAAAGTGATTTTTCTAATGAAATGCATTCCCAACCACTATTGAAATAATTTATTTCAATAGTGGTTTTATTTCAATAGTGGTTGCAACAATGCCTAACATAAAAGTAAAACATATCATTGTGACGCTTTAATATTTTAGCACTACTAATGAGCTTTATGATCTACACAGTGAGCTTCAGATATAGGTGTAGATGGTCATATATCTTAATTATTTTTCCATAGTATTGTGTTATTTTATGGTATTTGCTCACTATAGAAGGATTTTAGATAAAGATAAATAAAAACGTAATCATATTTCACATCATATTTCACATATTTTGACAGATAGATATCTTTGAGGCTGTAGCAAGAAATGCAACCAGCTTTATTTCCAAGGATTTAATCAACATTAATACTTAAAAAAATTATACATCATCTATCCAGATAGATAACGGGACGTCGGTAGTTCAACTACCGTGCCCGTTCGTGCCTGAAATAATGCCGGGAAGGGCTCCTAGGTCTTTCTCCACCAGTAAAGTGGTCGCCATATGACCTATCCTACGTAGTTGTGACGTAAAACCCAATCAAACAAACAAAATAAATAAGATACTTTAAAATACAAAATACCATATATTTCAATACACTTGACTGTAAACTATATTTGAAGCCTAAAGTCTGTATGAAAAAGGGGTTACTATGAAATAAATAAACATAATGAACTATTTTGGAAAGAATTTGGCGTTTTGGTTTATCGACACACCAACATATAATGCGTCATACCGTTATAATTGTAATATTTAAGCCATAACGTTATAAAAACGTATTACACACAACAGTTCTTAAAGCGGTGTTAAGGGTTCGATAGATGTTGCACTTTCCATTATTTCTTACAACAATAAAGGGTATAATGCACCTATTATTTCCGACGTTAACATCCCAAAAAGCAAGGGGGCCAATTTAAATTCCAAGCCCGCAGGGCGAGAGATTAAATGAGTCCAGGGGCTTCTGCAGATGTTAGTGCACGTAAAAAGCAGCACTTGGTATTTGGTTGCATTTAAGTATACGTATGATAAGGTATTTCGTGTTTCGTTGTGATAATGCGTTATGCTTTAAAATGAAACTAGCGGGACCGTTATTGCAGAAAACTATTTACAAATGTGCAACAACGGCGCGTGATTGCGTATTTTGATCCGTTAATGCATGCTTTTTACTCAGTTTCAGTTAACGTATACCTGTGTATCTTTTCTTCTCCATTAATGAATACCTGCATATCAAAAACGTGCATTTAAAGCTCGTGCTCGCGTGATTTTATACCGTAATTTAAGATTTCCACACAAATAATGTATACTTGCATGTGCAGTTTTTATTTTTTAGAAGAACCAATATAACTATGCCTGCTTATTTTTCATTATTTGATTTTGTTTCCTTGTTTCCAATGCTGTTAAGGGGGATCAATCATTTCTAGAATGTTACTGAACATTACCTTAGAAATAAATAGTATAAATTAAATGTAAAAAAATACGTCTAAAATGAGCAAAGGGCGTTATGTTGTCTGCATGCGTTATTCGTAGGAAGAGATGATATATACATGTAATCCGTGTAATAGTCCTTCGCAGACCATTGATTTTACTACCGTCTGACATGTGCCTATTAAAAGAATATTACGTTTACTTAGAGAAGCTATTACTATGTCTGTATTTTTGTCTATTTCTGTGCATCCATGGACTGATGTTATTTGTTTGCTTGTTTGGTTTGGTGCTAGGGTAGACAAACACAATTTACGTCAAATGACGCCAAAACAGGAAAGATTATTTGGCTAGCATATGGTGTTACAAACTTAAATCAGTACCAGGTGTCAAAACCTCCTCACCTGCTGGAGCCTAGAGATGCATATTCAAACCTATTTAGTCGCCTCTTACGGTCACGCAGGGATTACCGATGGCTGCAATTTTGATGCCATAATCCTTAAAGGCAACCACTCAGTCACATGGAGAACCCGGGAATGATGAAACGTTATGTTCATAAGATAAGTACTCCATTTTAAACAGAAGACTTTCAAAATTCAGTTTATTAACTGGCTTTATCATCATTCTAGCACGTTTAACACTATTACGTATTAAAGTGACACGACAATCAAGTGCATTATTACACGAAATATGCACAGCATAAACAAAACAAATACTTAAAGACGTTTTCGGTAGTTTTCTGTGGGCATCGTCATGCGCTTCCAAGAAAGATAATCACGGATAATTACTCTTCAAATGAAGGTCAAGTTGAATAGTATTCGGATAAGTGTTTAAATTTCGGCTATAAGCAAATAGTGAGTAAATAATACAGAATAGATATTTCTAAATATTCAAAAGGAGATCGGTTCAAAAGAATAAGAGGTCGTTTAGACAACATCACATAAAGGATTTCTCCAAGCATTAGTACGACAGCATTGATGATAATTCTGCGCGCGTTACCCCACCCACTTGTGGTATAATGACGAAAGTGCGTCGCGACTTGATTACTGGCAGACAACTGGGCAAAGAAGTTTAAACTGATATATTTTAAAAGTGTTGAATAAAAAAAACAAAATTAATATCTAAGAAATGTTCCGAATTTCATTATTTTCTTTGTAAATTTCTGAATACTTGCTTACTGTTCGGGTATGTTAGTCGAGTGAAAAAATAATATGGCCCTAGATATGTTTTAGAAAGATAGTCTGTATCATTTACTTAATATAACATCAAAAGAAAAAGAAATTTTTATTACAACATGTTTTTGTTGTATATTTGACAATACATTTATTATAACACTGATATTTCTTAAGAAAGCGTGGTAATTTTGACAGTTGGCATATGCGGTAACCATGGAAACTGCCCGTTTACAAAAAACTAACACGTCAACATATATATTTTATTTCTATTTTTGAATCCACCATCAAATGTTACTTGATATATCAATAATGTAGAAAATTCTATGAAAGAAATTTTTGATAGCTTTAATTTTTTACAGAATTCATGTTTATTTTTCTCATTTTTTGTTTAGTTAAAAAGCAAAAAAAACTCATTTTTTTTAAAGAAATATGTTCCAATTATCGTTTGTTTTATACAGAACCCTAAGATAAACAAAGCTTTGTATAAAATTATGTTTATTGTGAGTGTAATAAGCTATTTTATACATTATTATAACACAGTTTGGCTATTTTGACAATTTTGAGATATACGGTTACCATGGAAACTGCCATTTTTCAAAAAATCCAACACGCCAACATATATTTTTCTTTTTCTTTTTGAATTTGTCATTCAATTTTACACAACATACAAAAAAATTAGAAAATCCTATGAAACACTTTTTTCAATATCTCTTATTATTCTCAGAATTCATGTTTATTTTTCTCATTTTTTGTTCGGTTGAGGAACATGGAAAACTCATTTTTTAAAGAGATATGTTCAGATTATCATTTGTTTCATACAGAATCATAAGATAAGGTTATCTTTGCATAAAACAATGCTCGTTGAGTGTTTTAAGCTATCTTATACATTTTCTATTCGTTATAACACAGTTAGGCTATTTTGACAGTTTTTAGATATACGGTTACCATGGAAACTGCCATTTTATAAGAAATCCAACACGTCAACATATATTTTTCTTTTTATTTTTAAATTCGTCATTAAATTTTACTTATCTTACAAAAAATTTAGAAAATTCTATGAAAGGATTAATTTTTCATAAAACTGTAGAAAATGTCTTTAAACGTCATATAATTATATGGTCAATAAACCAAATGACGTCGGACAACTTAATTCTGCGCTCAGTTTGGTTCAATATATTTTATCAATTCTCTTTTAAAAATTTTATGCATAATTTTATGCATGTACAAATGCAAATATATATCATTTTTTTAATAATTTGTCTTGCATTATAGTATAATAATTAATCACACAGGCATATTGACCTTCATGATTACCAGACAGTAGTATATTCCTGCGGATTTGAACTCGAACCTTACATTATTCTGCAACATTTCACTCAAAATTGATAGCTATTTCCCGAATAATGAAACGCCATTCAAAGATAAATCAATGATGTTGCCATAAAATTGACATATGATTGATATAAACATAACTTAAGATAAATATGCTTTATTTAGATGATAATGACGTATAAACACGCCTGTGGATATTTTTTAATTCAAACAAAATTTCACAATTTTGATGTCTTACTCTATCATTTTGCTTAAGCCGGTACTTAGGTGGGGGTAGGGGCTGGTAGCTTGCAGTCACAAGTTACGTCATTAAACATGCTGAATTATACCGAGCCTGCAACATTTTCAATGCTGTCGTTTTGACCTTCTTTAAGGATTCCGGTTTTCCTCCATTTGGATAAGCAAACTGTACCATTAGTTAAACTGTTACTTTATCCTTTTTTAACACATACAATTTGAATATACTTGTTCGCAATGTGTGACATTTGTCTATACAACATTGATCATAGTAAAACAGTAATTTAAAACGTTTACAAACTTTCTGGAGAGAACATGCCAAAGACATCAATCCTCATTATCGTTGTTTTCTAAACTTCGTACAAAACATTATTTTAGATAATAAGTCTTGCGTATTGTTCAATACTTAATATGTTTTCCCGCTGCTTCCGTGTCACGCACAAAACTGATGATTTCCAGAAATGAAATTCCTTCCGCAAACTTTGAGTGTTTTATGGAAAAGTTTTTAGTAACTGTTCAATGAATATCAAATGGCCTTTAAATTATAACTTTGATTGTGTGTAAATCACATATTTTCAATATTTTAAGCAGCAATGAAAGTAGCTTTATTACATGCTCTGAAATATTTTTTGTTGTGCCGTTTTGGACGATCTTTAGGGATTCTGTTTTCCTCTATTAATTAGTAACTGTGTTGCGAAAAGTTTATTGTTTATATTGTGGTCACTGCTTGAAAATATTATAACTTTTTAAGAAAGGATGATAGCTGAATCTATAATTAAAGTATGTCCAACATTATTGCAAAGTCTAAATATGTTTTAGTATCTTACAATTGTAAGCTTTTTTTGCTCTATGTATTACTTTACGACGTCTTCCATAAATACTTTAAAATCATTGATTAGATAATCTTTAAGGAGTGTGATTATTTTACGAGCTTTTTGTCTTTCTCCAATATAAAAGCTTCTGACGAAGACATTAAAGCAAGCCGTCCTTCTCCGGTGTCAGACATTATGGATGAGGTAATTTTAGATACTTTCCAAGGTTAACTTACTCTTTTCCGTTTTAGGAAACATCTTGCTTTAAGTCGATGAAATAAATTTATAGGAATCGATTGTCAAGTAAATTTTTGTATTATGCTTATTATTAAAAAACGAACAGAAGAATAAAATAATGATGTTGATTCCATTATTCATCGCGACTGTTTGTAAACGAGATGACATACCATTCACCCTCATCATCTTGTAGGTCTTTTAAACAATTTTCATTTATTATTTTTCATCCTTTGTTACCTTGTATGTTTCTATGATTTCCTGTTTTGCAATGACATACCGTCCGTATTTTGCCCGTGTGTCCTGTTTTGTTTGGTGTCCTGCTGGGCTCCTTGCCGGTAGTGTTGGAGGATGAGATGTGATCATTGAATGCCGCCCTTCCTTTTTGATTTATGTTTTATTATTTTAGCATCTTTAAGTTATTCAATAACATCCAGATGTGACAGACATGCCTGTATTTCCTGGTTTAAGAATTGGACTGTTAAATATTCTCTTCTACAAAAGGACAACTCGTGAATGTTGTCCCAGAGGATATATTTTATACTTATAGAAATAGCATTGATATAACATTATCTGAAGTATGATCGTGTTAAATTGACAGAAACATTGTTTTTTTATCTACTATTTCTGGTAAAGAGCAGAAACACTTTTCCACCAGGCAGACGACAAACTTCTTGTTAAAATACAATCAATTGGTAACTCAATTGCATTGTGCCTGAAACAAAGGCTAACTCGTGTTATCCCTTATAATGTGATCAAAGGCGAACGTAAATGTAAAATATTAAATGGGAAAGATGAGAGTAGAATAACAAGGTATGTAGCTGTTTAGCTCTTCAAGTGGAGAAAAAAACAACATCATTTAGTTACTGTTGGCAAACAAAAACAATATGTTTTTTTGCAAAACTATCGTTTATACCAATGTAAATTTAAATTGTTTTAGTAACAATTAAGCATAAGTACATTTTATATCTTAAGGTTAAAGAATCGATAAAAAGGGATCTCTGCTGCAAAATAGATGAAAGGTCCTGGCTTAAAAAATAAAATACGTTGATGCGTACATGAAGTATATCTGATATGCATTTAATACTATATATTGAAGAATACTTTCCTTTTGTATAGCTGATTCGTACAAAATAAGGATATGAAAATAGCAATATAGTTATCTTAATTCACCCATCTAGACTGATGTTTGATTTGTCTGGTATATGCACATTAAAGGAATCGTGTTTTGTTACGTCAGTATCGAGTCAAATAATGAGAAAAGACACGCTGCTTAGGAAATAGATAATAACACATTCACGTGACTGTGTATAATGAAAATTAAAAAAAGAGACGTTTTTAAAGAATGCTTGAAAATGTATTTTAAGAAATGTATTTTAACTGTGAATGGTTTTCGGTTAATTTCCGACTCATACCTGTAAATAAAGTTTTAAAAATTCCATTTAGTCAGTAGGCAATTTTGATGTGCCATAAGTTTGATACGTGAAGTAAAATAAATCGGAATGGATTGTAATACCAGTCGACTATAATGTCTACTCTGGCAATATATTTCGTTCAATATGCCTCTCTCTGAATCATAACAAACTTAACGTATAAAGCTCTTTACAGCATCATTTTCATATTAATTCTTTGTATCAAAATAAATAAATAACCGTAGTGTATATCATTATACCATTCTATTTTGATACTCTTGTTGTACTTTCTTAATAATATATAAGACATTTACATTTGAATGTCAAAGAACTGCTATTTTTTTCCTCCTACGTTGCAAATTTAATAAAGGAAATTTATTGAAAAACAATGTGTAATGTGATCAACAATAATAAAATTTGTATACAATTGTGTATATTTATGAATATTTTTTAACATTTGCTGTGATTATAATGTGTTGAATGACATAGAAACAACCTTGTTTTAGATCATTTAGATAATAAACTACGAATATAATTAACCAGTTTATGTTTAATTATTCCGTATCATTTAGAATAACAAAATAGTCCTTTAGAAAGAATTTATTCGGGTACCTTAAAGACTTAAAGACAATTTTAGTTCTTGTAGAATGCATATAGTACCTTTTTGTTTGTATTTGCATAACCATTCTGTTCCTTGATTTTGATAATTATGACACGATACGGAACTTCGGTTTTTCTATTCAGGTACCCGTTCATGTCTGAAATAATGCGAAAAGAGTCTTCATCCAACAGTAAAGCCTTTAAGTCGCCGTATGTTTTTGACAGTGTGAGTACAACTTAAAACCCAATATACGTAGATGTATCAAAATTCGCAACTGTCACGGTTATTGGCATCTATTGCCTGACATATATAACAATAATGAATCTAAAGATCAGATAAACAAGACAGAGCGACGGTCATAATGACCCCCGACAGCATTTGGCCAAATGATACCTCCTGGAAGGCATGTGGCAGGTCAATGGATACATTTTATGTTGGTTGTTTGGGGTCCTGCTGGACTCCTTGCCGGTGGTCCTGTGTTATTGGGTCGAGTGGGGGATGCGTTCCTTGAACGCTGCCCTTCCTTGTTGATCTTGTTTTTCATATTTGATAAATAATACCTCGATCAGATGTTAAAGATTAGGGTCAATGGTCGGAACGACCGTTTCCCGGTTTTCGAGATGCTGATATTGTACGAGTTCTTTGATTTATATCGATCTTGATTACATCAAACACTGTTTCATGACGTTGTTTATTAGGGCTTGCAAATTACGTTTGATTGATGTTTGTACTTTTGCAGACGCTTTTAGATAGCTTATTGTTATCTGAACGATCTAGTGATACAAACGATTATGCAAAAAGAGTAAAATATAGTAGCGCGTGACAATTTAATTTGAAAAAAAAAGTATGTAAAAACGTTTTACTTTAATTTAAATTATTAAATAAGTAAAATGAAAAATTGTTTTTACTCTGCTGAACTTAAAAAAAATCAAATCAGAACATATCAATAAGGCAAGGCGACGTTATCAGAACGCAGCCCCCACGCAATCTAGCAACACTGGGTACCGATCTATAAGGATATCTTTAAACTAGCATTGTTTAAAAGCTGACTGGGTCACTGTATATTGCAAAACAGATTTGCATTTTTGTGTTATTTCAACACAGGTTTTGAATGAATGTGAAGCTCAACTCGGCTCAACAACATAGTCATTAATTAACTTTATGAGTTATTTATTTCTAGACTCATATTTAGAAATTTTATTCTGTTTAAAAATTCTGTTACACTTATCTTGTCGGTCTTTCAACCTAACCGACTTTCCTGGATAACTAACCAGTTAATATGAATTTCTCCTGCATGATACTTTTCGAAATAGCTTAATGTTATTGCAATCATTGATCACTATGTCGATATGTTTAACATATTTTGTGTAACAAATAACTTGATTCCAGAGACATATTTCATTTTAGAACATTTTATCACATACTCATTACGATTTTGCGATACTGTAAAAATGGTATTTTGATGTGACGTCATTTGCGTTATTGCAAAAATGGTTAAGCGCGTCGCTTAATGTTACGGTTTTGCTTTAGGTGCGTCGATGCAAAATATCTTTTTGCATTTTAAACAGTCTTTCATTGTTTTTTTTCTTATTTGTTTATTTGTTTTGTTAATTCATTTTAACGGTGTTTGAGTTTTTAGGGATACTGTTTTTTTCTACTCGATTTTAGAAGTTTCTATGAAAAAAATTCTGTTTGCTTTAATTTATGGATTAGCAGTATAATTTAGACAATTTTCTAAAATATATGCCTAACATAAATGAAAAGGGGTATCAAATATATTCACGGTGACGCTAAAACATTCTCAGACACTGTTAATGGGATATATGATCTGCACTCTGAGCTTCGGATATAGATGTATATGGCCATATATCTTAATTGTTTCAAGACTGATGTTTTTGCTCATTATAGGATTCTAGATTTCAAAATTACACAGTCATATTTCACATATATTTCACATATTTTGACAGATAGATGCTGCAACGAAAAAGTGCAACAACCAGCTTCTTTTCCAAGCATGTAATCAATATAAATATATACAAATACTTGGTAAAAGAAATTGTAAATACTTTATAAACCGTTGTACAAAATATATAGATTTCAATATACGTGACTGTACATTTAAATGAACGATAAATTGGAAGTCTCAAATTAGTACGAAAAAGGGGTTGCTATAAAGTTGATAAACATTATACAAAATTAAGGGTTGAATGCACCTACCTTTCGTGCATTAATATCTACAGAAATGCGGTGACCAATTTAAAGTCCATGTCCGCATTAAAGTATACGTATAATACTGTTTTTTCGCATTTCGGTACATGTTTATGAAACCGGTTATGCCATGGTTTTGATATGATTATGCTTAGAAAATGAAACTACAATGACCGTTATTACAGTGAACTATTTAAAAATGTGCAACAACGGTACGTGCTTGTGTGTTTTTTTTTACTCCGTTAATGTATACCTGCATGTCATAAACGTGCATTTAAAGCTCGTGCTCGCGTGATTCTATCTGTTTATTTTAGTTTTCTTCTCAATGAAATGATAACTTTGCGTTCGCAGTTTTTATGCTAGAAGACTGAATATAACTGAGCTTGCATATTTTTAACTATTTGATTTTGTTTCAGTTGCTGTTAAGGGATCTCTTGTTTCAGAATGTTATTGAACATTACCTCAAAAATAATTATAGTTAAATTTATAGGGAAGTTCTTTTGTCTAGCATGCTTTATTTATACGAAAAGAGATATATACGTGCAATCCATCTTAATAGTTCTGTGCAGACCATTTGTTTTGTCTCCTGTCTGATAAGTACTTACTAAATAAATGTACATTACGTAAGAGAAGTCATTACTACGTATGTTGTTTTGTATGCTTCTTTATATCCCTAATGAGCCCTGTACTGATGAAAACCTTCTGTATCAAAAATGTAAAATGTACTTGGTAATATCACCATGACGTATGATCATAAATTACTATTTCAGATGGTAAATTTAGAAATTAAATTTAAAAAATAAGATCTGTTTGAAACTAAGCCAAAGAGGAGTTTCCAAAAACACAGCTCTCATCAAGACAAAGCCATAAAGATAACCGGTGCTGTAACCAGGAAGTTATCAAAACATATTGGAAGGGGACACAGTACGAAGAAAGTTAGGGTACATGGGCGTTTTTTGACGGTCCAGCTGTAGTACCATGCATATCCATTTTATCTTTCTTAAATTGATTGTATGAACCCAACAGAACTAAATTGTTACTCAGTATTCAATTTTCAAAATCTGGAAGAAGGGTGATTGTTCGGTAGCACTTATCACAACAAAATTACATGGAAATTGAAAATAATATCGCAGCTGTCAGCATCGAATCATATTTAGTTGAAGTATTCGCTTAAATTTTGAATGTCCTATTGTGAAATGTTCCTGTCGAAATGCATAAGAAATAGGAAAAATGCTCTATCGTACAACGTATCTGTGTCGCTCCCTAAAAGTGATATTTTAAAACAAACCGTTTGTTTTTGATGGTTATTGTTTGTTTTTGTTTTTTGTTTGTTTTTTTTTTTTTGAATACTTTATGGAGAATATCGCTATGTTCGTATGTTTACTTAAAGCCGAAAAAAAAACATTTATTTTACCATTGTCCTTTATGCAAGTTGAATCCTTTTTAAGGAGGTAAGTTTCTCGGGGTATAGCTCACATTGACCGTCCGTTATTAGACATAACCCTATCCAGCAACAATTTCAATTTTGTAGTTTTTTTGCATTCTGGCTTTATCATTTCAATGTTCCTATCATGGTTGCAAAAATGATCAAACTATTATTTTGAGCAATTTCTTACACACGGAGAATAAATCTCAATCAGACAAATAATCTAAATATCACATCATAATATTAAACGAATACATACACGTCATACAACGTCATATATGGCGTCAGTAAATCATATGACGTCAGGAAGATCACTTCTACGCTCAATGTAGTTCAATATATGTTTTATCAATTCTCTTTTTATATGCATGTTAGAATGGAAAAAGATATTTTTATGACAATAATGAATAATTGATCAATCAAATGCATTTCACTCCAATTGATTTTTTTTCTATTTCATTATTAATAATAACATGTACGTTATGTCATTCAATGATTAACGAAAGATTTTGTCATTAAACTTGTCATATGACTGATAAACACAATTTAAGATAAACATGCTTAATTCCGATGCTTATCACGTATGCACATGTCTGTGTAAGTTTTTAAATTTATAATTTCACAATTTTGATGTCTAATTGTTTAATTCTGCTTCAGCCGGTGCTAGAGGAGCGTGGACGGTAACTTGCAATACCCAGTTCTGTCCATGAACAGACTTAATCATACCGTGTCTCAAACATTTTTAATTCGATCGTTTGTGGTTTTGGGCGTTCTTAAAAGTTTAAGAATTCCGTTTTTCTCTATTTCGATAAGCAAATTGTACCATAATTAGTTGAACTGTTAGTTGATCCTCTTGAAAATATGTATTTGTTTATGCACATACAATTCAAATATGCTTGTTCGCAATGTGCAGCATGCATTTGTCTATACAATATTGATATTAAAAGAAAATAAATTTAATTTAAAACTTGTACGAAATTTTTAAAGAGAACATGTCAAATATATCAATCCTCATTATCGTGGTTTTCTAAACTTCGTACAAAACATTATTCTAGATAATGAGTCTTGCGTATTGTTCAATGCTTAATATGTTTTCTCGCTGCTTTCGTGTCACGCACAACACTGATTATTTCCAGAAATAAAATTCCTTCCGCGAATTTTCGGAGTTTCATGAAACAGTTTTGTAACTGTTTAATGAAAATCAAATGGCCTATAAATTATAACTTTGATTGTGTGTAAATCACATATTTAAAAAATTCATGCAGTAGTCTAAACAGCAATGAAAAGGGTATCAAAGTGTACTGTATATGAAATATCTCGTCTTATATAGTTGCTTTATTTGTCTTGCTTTCGTTCTATAAAGACAAAGCCTCTGAGGAGATAAAAAGAATTGTCTATATAGAGCAATAATACAATGTTTGTCCAACATCAAGAAATTGACAATGATACACAATTTTAAATTTTCACCAAGACACAATTGGAATTGATCCGACAAAAATAAAGAATACATAGTATGCTCTGGGCTTCTTGCCGCAGGTTCTTGTTGCTGGGTCGTGTGGGGTTCATTGAACGCCGCTTTTCCTTGTTGATCTTGTTTATCATATTGTACATATATGTTATCATTATCGACGTATTGCAAAGAATTCGTATAGGAAATTGACTATTCTTAAAACGTAATCAAAAGTGAAATTCATATTTTATAAAATTGCATAATAATTACATAAACCGTTACAATGCAGTATGGTTTTAGCCAGTGCTAGAGGGCGATGACGGTAACTTGAAATTTCCTGTAACGTCCATGAACCTGATTAATCAAACCGAGCATGCAATATTTTCTATTTTGCCGTTATGGGGCGTTTTTTGAGATTCAGTTTTTCTCTATTCTATTAATTGGTAACTGTGTTGCAAAACGTTTATCATTTGTATTTAGTTAACTGCTTTAAAATATTATCACTTTTTAGAAAAGATGTTGTCTAAATCTATTATAAGCATTTCATAAAAGTAATTATTTTTGAAAAGTCTAAATTTGTCTAAATATCAGTTATTCTAATATCAAACAAATTGCAAGCTTTTGTTGCTCTTTGTATTACTTTAGTCTTCTAACTATACATACGTTACATTCATTGTTTAGATAATCTATTGATATTTTCGGTACTTTACGGCTTTTTATCCTTCTCCAAAACAAAGTTTCTGACGTAGACATTAAAGCAAGCCGTCTTCCAAAATGTCAGATATAATTGATGAGGTAACCAAGGTTACCTTACTCTTTTCCGTTTAAGGAAACATCTTCTTAAACTTAAGGCGATGAAATAAATTTATATGAATCGATTGTCAAGTAAATTTAAGTATCAGGCTTTATAGAAAATATTTTTAAAAAAAACAACAGAAGAATATTTTGTTCAGGTATTGGTATTATTGATGTTGATTTATGGAGAAAGTTTTATTATTCAACACGATTGTTTGTAAAAGATATGGCTTCCCCTATACCCTTAACATTTTGTAGTCTTTTAATTGATTTTCTTTAATTAATTTTCATCTTTGATAACCTTATTGTTTTATATGATTTTCTGTTTTCTTATGACATCCCGTCCGTATTTTGCCCATGTGTCTTATCAGGTTTGGTGTCCTTCTGGGCTCCTAGTTGGGGGATGCGTTCATTGAAAGCCATCCTCCTTTGTTTATTTTTTTCTCTCATATTTTACAATTATAAAAACCAAAACGACAAATAAACGACATTTATTTTTATATTCAATTGTTACATTGGTCTGTCATATATTCTCTTCTGCAAAAGGACAACCCGTTAATGCTGTTCTGTATTAAGTTCCAAGAGGAATTATTTTACACTTGTAGAAATAGCATTGATATAACATTATCTTAAGTATTGTCGTGTTCAATTTACATGAACATTGTGTTTTATCTGGTAATGAGCAGAAATAATATGCCAACAGGCAGACAACAAACTTATTGTTGAAATACAACCAATTGGTAACTAAATTTCATTTTGCCTGAAACAAAGACTAACTAGTTTTATCCCTATTAATGTGATCAAAAGACGAATATGAAAATATTAAATTGGAAAGATAAGAGTATCATTGATTTTAAACCTTCATATAAAAAAGGTAGGCAACTGTTAATCTGTACCAGTGGGAAAAAAACACTTGCAATACGTTTTGTGGCATTGACTAACGAAAAGGATACGATTGTTGCAAAAATACCATTCATATCAATGTAAAGTTAAATTGTCATTTAGTAACAATTATGACATAAATACATTTTATATCTTCCATTTCAAGAAACGTAAATACGGCAATCGTTGTGGCCAAATATATTAAGGATGCTGGTTAAAAAATCGGAATATATTGATAAGTACCTGAGGTATATCTGATACCTATTTAATATTATTTACTATTTATTGATGCATACTTTCCTTTTGTATGGCCGATTCGTGCAAAGTAAGTATATGAAAACGGCTATATATCTTCATTTAGCCATCTATACTGATGTTTTATTTGTCTGGTATATGCTCATTAAAAGAACAGTGTTTTGTTACGTCAGTATTGAGTCAAGTAATGAGAAAAGACACGCTACTTAGGTAATATGTTTTTTAACATTTACAAAAAATAGATAATAATAAATTCACGTGACTGTGTATAATGATATAATGAAAATTTAAATAAAGGACTTTTTGAAACAATGCTTCAAAATTTATTGTCAGAAATGCACTTAACATGTGAATGGTTTTTGGTTAATTTCCGACTCATACCTGTAAATAAAGTACTAAAAATCACATTAAGTCAGTATGCAATTTTGATGTGCCATCAGTTTGGTACGTGGTATAAAATAAATCGGAATGGATTGGAATACAAGTCGACTTTAATGTTTACTCTGGCAAAACATTTACTTCAATATGCCTCTCCGAATACTAACTAACTTATCGTATAAAACTCTTTACAGGTATCAATTTCTTATTAATTATTCTTATGAAAATATATAGATAACCGTAGTGTATATCATTCTACTCTGGTACTTTAGTTTTAATTCCTCAATAATATATAATGTCTTAGATGACAGTTAGTTTTGTATGTCAATGAACTGCAACTTCTTCCTCCCACGTTGCAAATACGGAAACTTATTAAACAATCTTATTTAGACAATCTTATGAAATTTTTATACAACTGTATATGTATACAATTATTTCCTTAACAACGTGCTGTGATTAACTGAGATTAATGTGATACTTTGTTATAATAAATAGAATAGATATTATCTTGTTCAAGATATAGAGGATATTTGTTTGTTTGTGTGTAAGATGAAATTTTATTTCATCGAGTGGGCTTTAAAAACAGTATTCTCACGAGTGGCGTAGCCACGAGTGAGAATACTGTTTTTAAAGTTCACGAGGTGAAATAAAATTACATCTTACACAACAAACAGACAAATTTTCTTTTTATTTTATGCTTTAAAACAAGTTAAAACGAAATTTCCATAATTTTAACGTTAATATTAAAATCTGTTTCCCCCATTGAGAGCCCCATTCAGAGGGAATTTCTCATTAAAAAAAGAAGTCTTGAGCTGAGAAATAAGTCCGCCAATCAAGGTTAAATGACGGTGATATTTGTTCATTTTATTAAAAACATATGAATGATCGCTTGTTTTAATAATAAAAATAAACAATTCTTGTAGGAGAAAAAGTCCAACCATCCATCCATATTTCTGTTACTTACTGCGAATTTATATTAGACCTGGCTTTGTAAAATGTAAGCGGCAGCCATTTTTTAAAGTTGTGTATTTCATGGGAGGAAAATGATTGTGTAAGATTCAGAAGGATATAATTTGGATTTGTTAGTCATACACCTTTTTAAAAGAAAGAAAACTTATTTGAGGATTGTAACAGACAAAAAATAAGTGTTGACAGAAGTGAAAACATTCAGAAAAGAAGCTAGGAAAATGGAAAACTTGGAAGCTTGCTAAGGCATTGTAAGGAAGGCTGGGTTGTTTTACTTATTTTACGAGTGATGGCTGTCAATGCTTTTCATTTTTTCATAAAGCATACGGCAGTTATTGCTCGTAGGATACTTTAATATGCCCAAATGTCATCAAGAGCAGTTTAGCATGGGAAAGGAATGTATTTTTCAGAATGTAAAAACGAAACAAAAAAATTTAGAGACGAAATTTTGTGATTGGAATTTGAAGGAATAGAAGTAAGTTTTCTCTCTTTATTACTTTTGACATTTAAGTTATTTATCTATTTCAGCTTTGCTATTTTTTTTAACAGCATGATATTGTCAGAATTGTCAGTAAAAATAAAATTGAGGTACCACATGGGGAAAATCTTAAAAAAGTAGTTTTGTCATTATAAAAAGTGAAATTATATTTTGATAATTTTCACTGTGAAATTATCAAATATAATTTTCACGGATAAATCAGTAATCCACTGAAAAGCATAAAATAAAATGTACTATTTATATAATTTACCAAAATATATTTTATAATTTTGTATAGACATGCCTTAATAAAGAATTTCCAAATGTATCTTACATACTGAAAAAGTGTTTAATTCTTGTAATATGCATGTTAGCTTCCCCTGGATTTAATATGTCTTACCATCCTGTTTCGTGATTCTGATAATTATGGCACGATATCATAACACATGTAATACAGTCGCGGACACATGTTGTCGAAATGTTTTTTTAGATCTAAATTGCTTTACATGCATATAATGCCTCAATAATGAATAAATATTTAGTTCTTTTTAAAGGTCAAACATGAGTTTTGTAACGTTTAAACAATGGTTTTAAAGCATGTAAGATCATTTTTACCTGAAGAAAATAGCGCCAAATGTAAAGAAATACGTCATAAAAGGGGCAACATGTAAACAAAGTAGTGTTTTGACCTACATACAAAATACTAAATCCCTATAAATGAACTCATTGCCAAAAAGTAACAAAAGAAGGAAACAGATTGGGTAATTGGTCAATGAGTAAGTTGTTGGAAACTACAAAAGAATATCAAAACTTAAAAGATTTTGAGAAATAAAAATAAATGCATTTCTGGGGCATACACAACGGGCCTTTATAAGTGGTGCTTGTTTAGACAGGGTGATGATTAACTTTAATTTCTGGATTATTTTCATTGTAACGATAAGTAAAGATTTCCGTTCAATAACATTTATTTTATCTAAGGGAACTTATCAGTACACCAAACATGTTACAGGAAAGAAAGAGTTGTGTACCATGTATTAATATCGTAAACTAATTGTTAAAGTACTGAACGATTAATTCAGAACTAAATTTAGAAGTATTTCATTTGAAATTTATACTAGTAAAATATTTTTTTACAGGTAGCCTTTTGCAATTTTTAGATTTTGGTTAACATTTATTAACATTATCTGTGCTAAAAATGTTTGCAATATTTTCTAAAATCTAAATGTTATTGTAAGAATTTTTTTTTAATTATTCATTTCAGATTAAAATGAGTAAGTGATTTACTCTATTCCTTACAACCACTACTAGCATAAAACAAATGCATTACATTAAATAAGCTGCAATTATATAATAATGCTCATGATACATGTAGGTCTTAAATTCATCGTATGTGATTTATATTGTAGCTGTTTCCGCTTTGTCGTATTGTTGCGGAGTGAAAATACTACAAAAATGTTGACTTTGCCATATATTCGTGCTGCGGCGGAGCGAAAATACAAAAACACGACAGGGTCAATATTTTGTGACTTAAAAAAGTTCATACCTCGGACGCCAGACGATCTTTATTATGTTTTCGCCTTGTGCCCCGCATAGCGAAAAAAAGGACAAAGTGGTCACTTTTCATCTTTTCTGATATTGCACAAAATAGCCATCATAGTTTTACGGACATTTTGCATTGTTCTTATGTTGTAAAGATCTATTAACACTTGGCCTAAATGGCCCGTTTTCCATGACAAAATAACACTTTTCTTCCATATTTATTAAAACACAAACATTGAACGAGAATATTTTTTATAATTTTCAAACGGAAGTACGAAGAATGTAATTCTATTACCGCCACAAAATAAACTTACTCACTCTGACAAGTGATTAATATGCTTCAACTAGTGCAACAAAATAGCCATATTTAAAGAAAAACAATATAATAAAGAATAAAGAGTATTGTCCCAGCGGGAATCACTACACCATCCCTTCTGGCAATAACCAAACAAAGAACTATATCAAAACGACCTATTTATATTATATCATTTTAAGTATTCTCTAACACCAAGACTATTCAATTGTATTAAATGATGTCATATCTAATTGATTAAATATAATAAAAATATTGAATGTAGAGTATTTTTGTATCCATTATTTTGTTATGTTATTTTTATGAATGTTTGTTGAAACTAGAACAGTACGACCTCTATCATAGATTAATTGCATACGACAATAACTGATAATAGTACAAGCAAATATCAATTTTATTATGGATGTCATTATATGATTAAGCTTTCGTATATTGTCTAATCAAGCGGTATTCTTTGTCATTCCGAATCTATGTACAAATGTAATTGATGTTTGGTTTTGCATGCACTCAATAGTTAAAATGGAGAGAAATGATTGAAAGGCATGATGTAAAAGTACAATTATATTGTTTGTTTTATTTTTTGTTTCATTGTTGTTGTTCGTTGCTTTTGTTCAGGGTTGGGATGGATACTTATATTTGCCGTTTTTGTTATTATTTTTGGTTATGGTGATATTTCACATATCTCGTTGTTCAAGACTCAGAATGTTTGTGCTGGTTTTAATTATCAGAGACCAATTTACTATGTTTTGATAATTGTTTTGATTAAAAAAAAATCATGCCAACAATCCAGCGCAGTGTTATTTTAGTGCGCTTTGGTCCCTGTCAGAACTAAGTGTTTCCTGGAAATTAATGATCCCCATATTTAGAAAATGAAATTTTAATGTTAATTTTAATCTCTTAGAGGGTGCTTCCTGTATTTAGGTCTGTCAAAACTGTCCCTTTAAATAATTACTTTATGTAAATGCAAGATTTGCTGCCTTTCCAAGTCGCATGTTAAGTTTAAATTTCGGAATATGAAGTACGAATCTTATGTGTTTAAATTTACTATGTTTTGGGCACATATACCATTATTCAGTAAGTTTATTTTTGTTTGTTCGGGGAAATTATTGTTTAAATCATTTTAGTTCTAAAATAATTAGTTCTGTTATTGCTACAGTAAAAACATTTACATGTTTATGTTAAATAGATAAAACTGTATCATTGTTAATATTTTGCTGTAAAATTTATAATCTGTAATTCTATCAATTAATAAAATTGTTAACATTACTAGCAGCAGGATTCAAGAAGTAATTGTTAAGGATGAATTCTGTTGTAATTTGTTAATTTGTTGTCAGTATACATGAATTGTTTGTATTTATGTTATTACTAAAGGTATATTTGTTGCCCAAACGTAGTGAAGCTGCCCACTACTGTAGCTGTGTCGCAGTGCCCATGTAAGTTGTTGAACAGTTGAAGTGAACACCCGTATTAACGTGTTCTCTCTTAGCCTCGTAATCCACAGTTATTAAACAGTAGTTCATTACAGTTATTGAACAGCAGTGTTACAGTTATTGAAAAGTTCTGTTACATTCGTATAATTTAGTTAAGGCCCCGTGGGTCCAAATCCACCTTAGGACTTCAGATTTTTTTCATATGAGGAATAATCCAGTTACTTTAAGGAAAGTCGGTGATTCTACTCATCTGTCCACTGTGACTGAAATTATTCACCTGGGGCCTGCTTACACCAGTAAAGCTTGTAAATAACAATATAAATCATTAACCATTGTATAGAATTATAAAATACAAAAAATCATACTCCATAACGCCCCCCCCCACCGCAAATAAAAATGCAACAAAAACCCCCCCCAAAAAACAACAACAAAACAACATTAAAAGACTTATTCAATGAATGTTTTTGACTTTTATTTCATGACAGCTATAATGAATGTTAAGTCATATTATGACTTGGTTGTGTCGGGGACTGCGAACGTCGCCCTGTTGACATTTGTTCTAATTTACTTTGGTGATTGACGGGAGACAAACTATAACGTGTAATATAAGTGAACATTTCCGTTACATAAATACCATTACAATATACATTACATCAGAATTATATCAAAGGGTTTGAAACGATTGACGTTTGTACGCTGTAATTGGGTACATTCCGAGCAGATATCTCATTGCGTTAGAAATCACAGTTGCTAATGATGGCTCATGGAACAAAACTGACGCATTTTCATGTCATCTGAACAGTTACCAAGAACAATAGTTCAAACGTCTATATAATTGTTTTTGTTGACCATTCTCACATATTCTGATGAAGAGTTGCAGGGGAGCGCTGGCCTTGTGGTTAAAGTGTCTGTCTGTCAACAAAATTATGATGATTTCGAGCCCAAATCTGGTCACGTTTCTTCATATGAGACAAGTACCGGTTGGTTCCATGAAGCGGACGAAAGTGATTAATATAAAGTGCGAGACCTCGTTTCGCAATCGAGCTGAAACATTTATTTTTAAATCAACCGGTTTAACCTCCCCAGCAGTTCATTGAGTCTGTTCATGGCTCATAAACAGAAAGGATCATGTAGATACATATAAAATGTAAACCCAATGACCATAAATAGAAGTAATCAATGTCTTAAGGAAAAAATCTGGAAACAAGGTGATCCCTCGGAAGCATAAATCACAACAAAATTACAAGAGAATTGCAGACTCGGTTTGATTGAGTCTGTACATAAGGAATAATGAATACGTGCAACATCCCTCATGCCCCCTGGCACCGGCTTGAGCGGTACTCAATTCTCAACACTTAATAGTGCTGGCATCAATGACTCCGAAGGACCAGAAAAATTTAACAACACTGAAGTGAAGTACGGGGCAACTTTTAACAGCTACCACACAACATTTGACACCTGTTGTGAAGTACAAAAATCTTGAAACAAAGTGATCCCTCGGAAGCATTAATCACAACAAAATTACAAGAGCATTGCAGACTCGGTTTGATTGAGTCTGTACATGAAGGATAATTAATATGTGCAACATCCCTCACGCCCCCTAGCACCGGCTTGAGCGGTACTCAATTCTCAACACTTCATAGCGCTGGCATCAATGATTCCGAAGGACAGAAAAAACAGATCAGCAAGTCCTACAAGGGCCCGACGAAGCAAGGCAGAAGAACAAAAAAATACCATAGACACTGCCGGGTGGCAGCTGTTAAATGTTGCCCCGTATTTCACTTCAAACAAAACATACAGATTATAACGCTTGAGGCAAAATATAAAGTTCTTTTGACTTTAACTAGTACACACAGCATTTGAACTTAAAATAGATTAATGCCTATTTAAAGGTTGGTCGCTTTAACAGACACAATTTATAATGCTGCAGCCTCATTTGTATTGCTTTTGATCGTGGCCAATGCTCGATTTGATTAGGTTTTCTCGTGGACAACTGTGATAAGTGTACACTAACGTCTTTGTCAGTTTAAATTTAACACAAGGATACAGTTTATATTTACTTTGTACTAATCAAAATACAAGAAAACTGCTCTTGGGGGCTCTGTTTCACTGTTAGTAACTGAACTTTCCACATAAATATTTTCATATATCAACAAACATTGTATTACGTGGGAATTAAAAGAAAATGTTCTTTATTTTTAAAAAATAAACATCTTTAATCTCTTTATTACGGTTAGCATAAAATGTTTTATATGAAAAGTAATCTATAATCAAAGAAGAATAACAGTAATTATTGCTTAGGAAAGTAAATGTTAAGTAAGTAATCATTTATGGCATATAAATGATATGTTTATGCATGTTTACCAGAATACATATAATCATTATATTAATTTTATAGAATTTGATGGATATTTGATTTATTAACATATTCAAATTTAGTAACCATCATGCAATGTTATCATCGTAGTTCAAGTAACGCTACATTATTCCCTGACAATATAATTATTACTGTTTGTTTTGTGAACTCATTTGCATACTTACTATATCATTTTGCTAACCTAATAACATATTATATTTCATGCTGACATGGCAAAATTCTCATCTTTTAGCATTTCAAAATCGCCTTTAGCCAACACTTGCCTGCTTCATTGACAAAAGTAAAAAAGGAACACACACACGACAATTTGTTCTTGTTTATAGCAACATACATCACCATACACTAACAGGCGACAGTTTTAACATTCTGTATTTATCATGTTGTTCCCTGGAAACGTTAAACAAGAACGCAATGAAAAAAATACAGTTGTGTAGCAAAGGTCAAAACGATAAACAAGAAACGAGTAATGTAAAGAACAAAATCAGTCAGTCTTCCTCTACAGAAGAATGTGGATTAAAATCTGAATTAAGCACTTGATTTTGATTTTATAGAGTAAGGACAAATAGAAAATAAAAACAGAACTTTCTACGAGTACTTAATCATGCCTATAACATGTTAAAAATAGCAAAAGTTCTTCACAAAAATATCGATAATATTAAAAAAGCTATAGGTGGATGTGTGTTGCAATGAAACATGAATATGTTTGATCTTCTTTTTTTAATAAAGGACTATTTGTGGAAAATCTGGCATTAACAAGAATCAACATTTGGAAGATAAACGAATTTAATAATCATGGTGTTAATACGTGATACAATTTTAACTGCATGAAGCGAATATATAAAAATAAATGAATTGGTAACTAAACATTAAGTATTGGTAACTTGCGATTATATCCAGTAAGACATTTAAATGCATATTCACACATTTTTTTTACTTTACGTCTAAAAGTCTTAGAGTACATTACATGTTAATTATTGATCAATTTCGATTGGCTTTTAGCGATGTTTATATATCGAGCTATCCATAATTACCTTCCTTGAAAAATACCGTTTTTGTTCATATACAAAGTATTCATTCATTTATAATAAAAAGTATTTGTTGAAATGGATGAATACTTTGTATATATAGTAAAATATAAAAGCATAATTATGTTTAAGGAGTGTAAACTTGAAGGTATTTTGTTTGACACTGTATTATACTTAACATGATCTATCAGGGTTTGGAAAGATAATTATTGATAATTATCATTTATAATACTTCAAATTTGATTTCCAATTATTCTTTATTACTTTCATTACATTATTTCAATGTGGTGTTAATGACAAGTTTTCAATCAGATATTAAATAATTAGTAAATGGTTGACACATTTAAATCAAAAGTGATTTTTGTCTTTTAAGACGGATGAAATGCTTTAATGGTCACAAAGTATAAATTTTGGTGATACGTTGAATATGTATAAATAAGTAAACGTGAATTGACAATAACTAAAACTAATGTTACACCCTTGTCTGGGAATCTCGGAAGTGCATAACGTGCTAATGACCGTTTTGTATCTAATTCACTCTTTGGGCATTTCCGTTATAAATTTTCTCATTAAGTTGATGTATTTCAACTTTTGCCAGAAATCCCGATAACAACAAATGTTTTGTAAATATTCCAGAAAAAATACTCTAACTGCACTAAATTCATGTTTCATTTCGTAAAGGTTGACTGGAAATACCAAACAGTTTGTAATAGATAATTTCATCTTACAAAAAGCTTAGTTTTAAAGTTAACGTTCTAGTTATTTAAGCTCGATTGCGATGAAAGCTTGAAGGAAATTTAAACCAGTAAAGCGCCAATGTCCTTGAACAAAAAGGTACTGAGATCAAAGGGAGAAACTGCATGATCGTGACCGAGTAGTGCTGAAAGCTACGATAGATATCTTGGTAAATGCGCAGAGACTTGAATAGTTTGTCGTTTATGCATGTATGACAGTATAGCCGAATAGATAGGTTTAAGCTCGCTCACAGAAATGTGGAGACACGTTCGCCTTTCAGGAAAAAAAATACTTTTACTGAAATGGCAACCCGAATAAAGGTAAAAGCTTCATACAGGAAAGCTTAGTCAGTGTATTGTTATATTGAGACGTCGTTTCAGTAAGTGTATGTTCACATTAAAAGGAGAACTTTATTTTATTGGTAAGAGAGTATGCCTCTCAACCCGTGATTCTATGATTAAAGCCCCACTGTTTTGATCTAGACCCCAAAAATTTCTTTTTTGATCACGGAAGTGCTTTTTTCAAATGACTGATTACTATAAGTTAAAATAATATGTTTCTTTTCTTATATGCACACGTTGTAATAAAGGGATGCAAATGCAAAATTTTCGCAAATTTTCCGTCTTCGAGTATAGATAATACTGATTTTGTTCTTTACATTACTCGTTTCTTGTTTATCGTTTTGACCTTTGCTACACAACTGTATTTTTTTCATTGCGTTCTTGTTTAACGTTTCCAGGGAACAACATGATAAATACAGAATGTTAAAACTGTCGCCTGTTAGTGTATGGTGATGTATGTTGCTATAAACAAGAACAAATTGTCGTGTGTGTGTTCCTTTTTTACTTTTGTCAATGAAGCAGGCAAGTGTTGGCTAAAGGCGATTTTGAAATGCTAAAAGATGAGAATTTTGCCATGTCAGCATGAAATATAATATGTTATTAGGTTAGCAAAATGATATAGTAAGTATGCAAATGAGTTCACAAAACAAACAGTAATAATTATATTGTCAGGGAATAATGTAGCGTTACTTGAACTACGATGATAACATTGCATGATGGTTACTAAATTTGAATATGTTAATAAATCAAATATCCATCAAATTCTATAAAATTAATATAATGATTATATGTATTCTGGTAAACATGCATAAACATATCATTTATATGCCATAAATGATTACTTACTTAACATTTACTTTCCTAAGCAATAATTACTGTTATTCTTCTTTGATTATAGATTACTTTTCATATAAAACATTTTATGCTAACCGTAATAAAGAGATTAAAGATGTTTATTTTTTAAAAATAAAGAACATTTTCTTTTAATTCCCACGTAATACAATGTTTGTTGATATATGAAAATATTTATGTGGAAAGTTCAGTTACTAACAGTGAAACAGAGCCCCCAAGAGCAGTTTTCTTGTATTTTGATTAGTACAAAGTAAATATAAACTGTATCCTTGTGTTAAATTTAAACTGACAAAGACGTTAGTGTACACTTATCACAGTTGTCCACGAGAAAACCTAATCAAATCGAGCATTGGCCACGATCAAAAGCAATACAAATGAGGCTGCAGCATTATAAATTGTGTCTGTTAAAGCGACCAACCTTTAAATAGGCATTAATCTATTTTAAGTTCAAATGCTGTGTGTACTAGTTAAAGTCAAAAGAACTTTATATTTTGCCTCAAGCGTTATAATCTGTATGTTTTGTTTGAAGTGAAATACGGGGCAACATTTAACAGCTGCCACCCGGCAGTGTCTATGGTATTTTTTTGTTCTTCTGCCTTGCTTCGTCGGGCCCTTGTAGGACTTGCTGATCTGTTTTTTTCTGGTCCTTCGGAATCATTGATGCCAGCGCTATGAAGTGTTGAGAATTGAGTACCGCTCAAGCCGGTGCTAGGGGGCGTGAGGGATGTTGCACATATTAATTATCCTTCATGTACAGACTCAATCAAACCGAGTCTGCAATGCTCTTGTAATTTTGTTGTGATTAATGCTTCCGAGGGATCACTTTGTTTCAAGATTTTTGTACTTCACAACAGCAGGTGTCAAGTGCTGTGTGGCAGCTGTAAAAAGTTGCCTCGTACTTCACTTCAGTGTTGTTATATTTTTCTGGTCCTTCGGGATCATTGATGCCAGCACTATTAAGTGTTGAGAATTGAGTACCGCTCAAGCCGGTGCCAGGGGGCATGAGGGATGTTGCACATATTAATTATCCCTCATGTACAGACTCAATCAAACCGAGTCTGCAATTCTCTTGTAATTTTGTTGTGATTTATGCTTCCGAGGGATCACCTTGTTTCCAGATTTTTTCCTTAAGACATTGATTACTTCTATTTATGGTCATTGGGTTTACATTTTATATGTATCTACATGATCCTTTCTGTTTATGAGCCATGAACAGACTCAATGAACTGCTGGGGAGGTTAAACCGGTTGATTTAAAAATAAATGTTTCAGCTCGATTGCGAAACGAGGTCTCGCACTTTATATTAATCACTTTCGTCCGCTTCATGGAACCAACCGGTACTTGTCTCATATGAAGAAACGTGACCAGATTTGGGCTCGAAATCATCATAATTTTGTTGACAGACAGACACTTTAACCACAAGGCCAGCGCTCCCCTGCAACTCTTCATCAGAATATGTGAGAATGGTCAACAAAAACAATTATATAGACGTTTGAACTATTGTTCTTGGTAACTGTTCAGATGACATGAAAATGCGTCAGTTTTGTTCCATGAGCCTTAATCCTGATACTACAACATGCAATTATAATTAACTAATCCGGCAGTTATGGGCACCTGAATCAAATTAAAACTGGTTTTGTGTTGTTGTTATATGTACGAGACAATGTTATGTGTCACTTTATTTCTATTTATTTAAAAAACATTTTGTCAAGAATTATTAAAACAAATACAGCAATACACTAAACAACAACAGTTGGACACAAGACGAGATGTGATTACTCTTAACCCCTCCGTGTTGTCCAATGACTAAGCTGAAAACAACTTTAAACTGGGTTGTTCATTTAGCACAAAGCTATTCAAGCACTTTCAAACAGCTATGAAAATAAACAGTATTTAGACTATTTCATCATGTACGACAAGGTGATTAACGTCTATGTAGTGATACGTGTACAGTTTATTAATTTGATTTTTTTCTGGACAGATAAATTCACTATAAATTCACGATAATGTCTCTTATTCTTACTCTTATATTGATTTGGTAATCTATTGTAATAATCTATTGTTAAAGTTATGAATGTTATGATATTTTGTGCCAAACGTTACAAGATACTGTCATGTAAGTCAATCAAATAGCTAAATGTATCAAAACTTAAAGCCTGGTATTTATTTATTTTCTTGATTGATCAAAACGCGTTTTGTATGCCTCTTGCAGGCAGCAAAAACCCAACATCATATGATTATTTGTTGCAAAAGACGAAATGCAGTATTTTTTCGAAGTTGATAAAAAAATTATAAAAATTATTTACCATAACATACTCGATTATTGAGGCAAGCATTTCACAGATAACGGGTGTATGATATATACAAATAACATTTTTCTTAAATTTATTTTAACATAATTATTTTCCAAACACATACTTACACGGATTGCATTATCATTTAAAAGAGCTTACAACATAATAATTAGCCCACAATTCTTTAACTAGAAAAATAAGATAACATATCTAGACTATATAATTTTTTTTTTCATTGTTATGTTGAATGGTAATATCTTTGAACCATTATATATAATGTATACATATAAAATGCCAAAGTTTTGATTGATAACAACAACAATGTTAAGTGGAAATTACTTTAAATTAGTACTATTGATTACGTATTGATTATGTCTTTACGATAGATGCAGTGATTTGAGGTTCCACTGAAATTTACTTCTCTTTTAATTGAATTTAAATGTAACATTTAGAATCAAAACATATAGTTGTGTATTCGATTGGTTTATCTAGCCCAACAGTATATTATTAAGATAAAAAAAATAAGCAAATATACTGACGAGCAAAAGTAAAAGAGCGAAAAGTAATGATGCTTTTGGAACAAATATGTCACATTAGGCCTCAGAAGCTTATAATTTTTTCCTTCTTTAAAGGGGCAAACATGAATTTTATAATGTTTAGATAATGGTTTTAGAGAATGTTAGATGCTCGTTACTTGACGAAAGTGGCGATACATTAGAAAAGTCTTGCAATTAAAGAAACAAAATTTAAACAAAGTAGTATTTTGACATCCATAGAAAAAACTAATACCGATTCCAAAAAGGAACAAATGAAGATATGGTTCAGATAATTGACCAATTAGTAACATTTTGGATACTATAAAAGTACAACAAAATATAAAAGCTTTTGAGAAGTAAAAGCAAATCTGAGGCATAATAGGGGCATACACACTTTTTGAGCGACTATTTTTGTATTGACCCTTACGAAGCCAAACTAGGACTGGGTTGTTTCGGTGGATGGGTCACGTGAGCATCGCATTACATTCTATCTTTGTTCTCATTTATTTTGATGGTTGATGGGAGACAAACTATAACTAGTGATATTTCTGTTACATAAATACCTGTCCATTAAAATGAACAGTACATCACAATGTGATCAACGATTGACGTATGTACGTTGCAATTTGGGTAAATGTCGAGTAGAAACCTCATTTCAGTCGCTAATCATGGGTCATGGAACAAAACTGACACAGTCATCTAAACAGTCACCAAGACAAATAGCCAAAACGTCTAAATAATTAATTTTGTTGACCTGTTTTTAATATCCTGATAAATCGATGCATTGCTATTTCGTATTAGCATTTCTAGAATTTCATTTCATATTTCACAAAAAAAAGTAAATAGCGTTAACAAATTATCATGGTACACAACAACTGTCAATAATATTACTATTTAACTACTTTACCGGTTCAAGTTTAGCTTAACAAAGCTGTAGGTGGATGTGTCTTGCAATATGACATTATTATGTTTGATCCCTTTTTTATAACAAAAAGACTATTTGTTAAAAGTTTATACTACCGGAATCAACATTGTGAAGATAAACGAATTTAATAATCCTGATGTTAAAGGGACTCCACTGAGGTTTAAAAGCCTAAAAACATAACATTTGAATTTCTTACATTAATGAGCTGGAGCATTTTATACAGAAATTAACAAAAACATAAAAATTATACGTTGAAATAATTGAAAACGTAATTTTTAGTTTTTCTTATCACCGATGGAGCTAAAAGGTGTTTAAACGCTTTCTATTTTAAGTATATTTTACTTTGAATACAGATTCTGGAAAAATGAATACATGGCTATATTTTTCATTTCCAGTTTTAAACCAGTTTTCGCGTCACTTGTCCGAAAAAACAAGTACGGGGGTCAAAGGGGAAACGATCTGATGCATACAACTGTGATTGCATCTCTTTGGTCAAACACAGAAAAACTCTGACCATTTTGTCGAATTATAGCTAAATTTTTTTCGAATATTAGCTTGAGCTTGGCATACAGAAATATGCAGATACGTCCCTCTTTCAGGAAAAAAATCAACTTTTACTGAAATGCCATTAATAGTTTAGTACTATTAATTATTAGTTAAGTAGCAGAAAAGCTTAGAGTCAGTGTCTTGATATAGAAGTCGTTTCAGTACGTATATTGTCAAATTATGTCTGCCTTTCAACCCTGGATACTTGGGTTTAAGCCCTGCTGTTTATATCTTGACCTCGGGACTTTGCTTTTTGTTCCAAGAAGGGCTTTTGCAAATTATCTATTAAAGTTTAAAGAACTTATTTTACTTCTTTTAAACAAAACTTGTAATTAGTGGATGAAAGTACATATACGCAATATTCAGTCATTTTGGATCTGAGAGTATATACATAGATTGTGTTCTTTATATATTTGAAATAATGTTTTAAAAGGAAAAAAAATAGTGACACACCACATTGCATTTAAGCCGTTAATAGTTGATGGTTACAAAGCTTTTTGTGAAGATCATTTGCCACTTCTTACATTTTGCTACGTGGATTGCTATCATTTCCACTGATCCCTGACGCGAACAACTGTTCCACAACGAAAGCGCCCGAATGCTTCTCTACTAACAAAAAAAAAAATAATAAATACATACAATACCTTGAGCTACATACACGAGTATCGACTGAATCCAATTAATTATGCCTCTTAACCCAGTCAATTCATTTTCTTCTCAGATGAAAGCTGCATCCGAATTGTTTTATTTAGAAGACAAGCATAAGTTTGATTCAGGTGCATAAAAATGACTCCCATTAATGCCGGATATGTTAAGTATAACTGCATGTTGTTGTATCAGAATTTAGTACATAAAGGTATGGAAATGCAATAACATATAAATCATTGTTGAAGTTAAGTTTTATATTATACAATTTCCTTGTTTATAGTGCGTGTAATGACATACCATTAAGGATGTAATCAAATCTTTAGTACCCGTATGAACTTTTCCCAGCAGGCGAGAAACTGCATTATCTATGCAAAGACTTATTCTGATAAAATGCTATTCATTTAGGTAAGATCTGTATTTTTGCTAATTTACCGTGGCATTGTCAAAATTATTGTTTTTGCAGAATCAGATCTGTATAACGTAAAAGTGAATATCGTTCATAAAATAATGATATAACTAAAATTTGGTGTGATTGTTTTTGATGACTGAGGACTATGGCCAACTAGCTAAACTCATTTGAACTTACCTAATTAATGAAACAATAGTTCTTAAAAGTACAAAGTAAATTAATTTACTCGCTTCTTAGTTTTTTTACAGCAGGGTAGGGCAGTTAAAATATAAATTCTATTTAAGTATATTGTTCATTGATAACTGTCGATATTTCGGCGTAGAAACAAATATAGTATTAAACATTATTTATGATATTTCCGATTCTACACGACAATTGTAGTGATAATATTTAATTTGAATCAAATACTTACATAATCATCATGTCATGTTACTAAGCTGTAAAATGGTAGGCACTGATTATTGTTTTCTGGACACACAAATTCATTTTATGGTCTCTTACTCTTCTATTGGTTTGGTTATCTTTTGTAATCAATCTCGTATTGTAACAGTTATAAATGTTATGTTCTTATCAGATGAATCGTTTTGGTCTATATAAGATATTTTGTGTCAATACGTTACAAAATAGTGTCATATTAGTCAATCAAATAGCTAAATCTAACCTTAAAGCCTGGTATCAACTTTCATGATTGATTAAAACGCGGTTTCTATGCCTCTGGCAGACCGAAAAAACTCTCTTTCATATGATTATTTGTTCTAAAAACTGTGAACTCATCAATTACAAAAAAAATAGCAGTAATTATTATAATTTAACTTGATCGTTGGCAACTGCAACAATGGTATACGTATTATTTTTCTGATATTTGTGAGAGAAAAAGCTGGGGAATATCACCCGATCATTTATTCGTGCCATTAAGAGTAATGGCCAATATGTCTATGTCATATCTCATATAAACCCTTCGGATATTTTCTAATCAAGCTTTGTAGTTTTGAGCATTATAGCTGTTACAAATAAATGATATTGTACAGTTACAACGAAGGGCATTTGTTACACCCGCGGTTAGCCTGTTTCGGCGCCATGTGACCTTAATTGTGATGGTGCACCGTAAAACCAAACAAAGAAACAACGCAGAGAATACTGAAATATGTTTACTTATGTGTCAGCAAAACACATGCATAATCTACAATTACCATTATATCAACCACAAAAAAGAACTACTATTGACACGTTTCATTTTGTGAATAAATGTTCGAACATCCCCCTTTTGAGAAAAGCCTGCAAATTGGTTGTAATTGCTTTGTAATTAAACAGTTTCTTACACATCTTGCTTTAAATTTGTACTAAAGGTTCAATGCAGGGTGTTTCTGAAAAACATATCACCACGATTATATTGTTTAAATACAGTATTACACATGCAATCAACCTCATATTTAAAATGGGAGCCGGAAGATAGATTTCACATTTACAACTTTACATTATTTTGCTAGTGACATCTTCCCATGTTTTTCATATCATATTGTTAGATAACATGATAATAAAATCATGAATAATGACAATGTCAATGAGATAAATTTCTCTAAAACTTTTGACACAGTTCATTTTATTTTCTTGAACATTACTCGGAATTCGGAAATCTTATATAATTAAATAATAATCTTTAGAAATTGTCATGTTATTGTGATCAAATACGTACTTTCTATTATGGACAGTGGCAAAATCCTGTTATAATAATAACAATAAAACAGAGCATTTTGTTATTATTACAATATAATATCTTATATATTGTTATTGCTAATTTAAAAGTTATTTTCTACAGATTGATTTTGTATGTTTTCATGATAATTTTAAACTTGTTTCTTTTGTAATAGGACTTTTTTTTTCAATTGTATGCTATGTTGAAACTGTATAACAGGTGTCCGCAAACTAACTATTATATGGTTGTATTAAATGAGACTAATAGTTAATACATGTTGAAATATGCGAACGCTTAAATAGAGAACAGTTTATTAAAACTTATGAAGTAAAAGTTACCTCTTCTTGTCTTATATATAGTCAGGCAAAATAAAACAATATACTCTAAATGAAACAATATATTTTCTCAAACCATGCACTTGGATAAACTATGACAGTATCGTTCTAAAATTACTGTCTTTTGGAAATGATTTCATAATGATTTTGGTGGATAAAGAATGACATTCTTAAAATCTGTGACAACAGGTATTTGTCTTTCAGTTGTAACTATACAATTCGTCACCATGTATTTTATTACAATAGATTTTTGACAGAATGCCTAGTATAATATACACTATTATTGTCTCAATGATTACAGAACTGAGCACAACAGTCTAGATTTATAACAACGCAGAAACGTTTATAATTGGTGATGGAAACAAACCTAACAGAGATTAATTACGTTATGGAACAATCATCAGAAGCAGCAGCCAATTTGTCTACATTATATGTCATGGCAATCTACCGATCAACCGATAGTGTGTCCTTCCCCTTCGTTTTTATCATAATGATTTTGTGCTTGCTTGTAAAAGCATCATAGTATGGTAAGAAATGAATTGCTATATAATAATTACGTTATGTTATGTTTTATGTGTCGATTATTGAGACAACTTTCTTAAACGCCCGCGCAAGACACGTCGCGTGGTTTAAATAACGTCTATCTCGAACTTATGCTCAGTAAAGTCATGTACCGTTATGAAAGAAGAAGTTATTTGTACACTTCTATAAAAAGATTTTGCTCATGTTTTCGCAACAAACAGTGGAATATATAATGCATTTATGAAAAAAATTCAAAAGCTTATTCTTTCTGAAAAGGTGCAATAATGCAACTTCAACATATGATTTTATTGTTCTAAACATGTTTAGGTACTAGCTTATGACGAAGACTAACTAGAAAAGGGGTAGATATGTTTTCCGTATTGTGCATAATATAAAAATTCTATTTGTAATGATATATCAATTTAACACTGTAAAGCATCTCAATGCATAGTGTGAAAATTTGAAGTGTTTCATGCAAATATGTAAAGTAGGGGCGATAACAAAATTGTTTAAATAAGATCAGCACGTGTCCTTGTTGTTTAAAAGTTTAAAATGTGAGAACAATGCCAATTCAGCATGCCGGATTGTTTTATCCATTGCTTCACGCTCATTTGTTATCATTTCTACGCATGAATTGTGATCTCAGGAGTTAATATATAAACCTGATTGCAAATAATCGAATTTCAGTATAATATTTGGCAGGAGGTATTTCCGATATGAATCAAAGCAGTTAGATCACCCATTTAAAACTGCTGCAGACTTATCTGTTATTGCAATTGATATTAAAGGATAAGTGGCGATGTGGCCGAGTGATAAACGCGTCTGATTAGTACTCATAGGATTGCTGACGGCTTGGGTTCAAAACCTGTTCGAGGCAAGCCGTTATTTCCGTGAGCAAGGGACTTAACACTCATTGCTTAGTATTTGTTGGTTCCAAGAACGGATTCGAGAGTGTATCAATAAGCTGAATATAGCACCCGGCATAATCGACTTAAGACAAATTCGTATAAACCGAATTTTATAAAAGGATATAGTATTTTGTATTTTGGTAAAAAGTGATCAATGATTAATTCATTTCGATACTACTACTGATTTTAATCTGCTGTTGCAAAAATTACCGCTCGAAAAATCAACCTACTCACTTCTTGTTTTACAAATAGAACGCAATCATCATGAAAAGTACTAGCTAAGGGTATATTTCAATAGTTCCCAAGAAAAGACTTATAATAATGTATAATTCAAAATATTATACTAAATTTAAATGAAGTGGTGTATAACGACATTTTATTATTGTCTGTTATTACAATGGCCAACATAAGGTTTAGTCATAATAGTAAGCAAATATGACTGACCCAATAACTTATCTTACATTATGCTCAACGTCATATTTGATAACGGTTTAAAAACGAGAGATAATGTTACATAATATGAATTTGACAGGGAACATCCGCGGATGTAATCATCCTAACAAGATAAATATGGCTTTCTTTTATTAATAATGGGTCCAGTGAATTACTGACTGCCATGTTTTATTGTTTGACCTACTGAATCTGGGTCTCTTATCATACAATTCTACGACAGTGCAAGAAGTTATTATGTCATAATAACAGTTTGTTATATGAGTCTATATGTGTAAATCTATCTTTATTTATTTTTATTCTGAGACAAAGAATTAAGGTAACTAAAGATAGCATGCAAATGCAAACCAGTGATATACTAGTATAACAGACCTTCGCAAAGATTCATATATAACAATACCTTTATTAAACTAGTACTATCACTAAATGTGATTAATACCCTCACAAGACTGCTTCGGAAATGAGGATGTTACTAGTAACAGAATACCTTGTAAAAGAATTGAAATATAGAGTTATGGTTATGGGCAATTAAAGATAGTTGTGGTTCTTGTATGTTGCATTTCCTTTCAATGTGGTTGGCCATTGATGCAGTTTAATTGAATTACTCTGTAATAAGTCCAGAAAGACAAAGAAAAGGAACAAAGGGCAATAACTATAAATACTGAAGATAGAGTTATAGTTCTTGTGCACTGCACTTTCACTTATTGTGCTTGACCATTGTATGAAGTTGTTTTGAATTCCAACCAGTACGTTTTAACCCATTACTTCATGAGCATTTTGTGAAAAATGGCTGTTTTCATTGAAAAGTCTCCCGTTACAAGTTCAAATTGCTATAATACTATAAAAACTGCTTCCACGCTAATCAAACTTGGCACAAATGTTGACTGGACCATTGCCCTTGCAACAACATGCTCAGGCTTAAATTTTCTGTTACCATGGCAACGAGGGGACATCTCAAAATTGCCAAAAATCACTATTTTGCGTTGATTTTTTCCATTATAATTGATTTCAAAGTGCTGCAACTTCTCAATGGATTGAGATAGAGTCAAATGCTTTTCAGCGTTGGTTACACGTTACCTTATGATCAATCTGGGGTCATTTATAGCCTCTCACAAGTCCAAAATTTTCTTGGCGATGAGGGGGACTCCGCCCCCCTTCAAACCCCCCAAACAGAAGGGGGCACATCCCCCTTCTGGCAACCCCCTGATGTATCTTTTGGTTGGGGGGCCGCGCCGAAAAAGTGGTCACTTTTTTTAACAACATTTCTCAAACAAAAACAAGTGTTAAGGGCCTAAATAATGCATTTTTTCACCATTTGAGACAACAAAAAGGGGGGGGGTGAAAAAGGCGTTAAAAGGCGTGTATATGAAGTAATGGGTTAACAGAAAATGATGAAAATACTTGAAATTACTCTAAATCGCGTTTTTCCATGTTTAAACATGGCCTGTCATATAAATTTGAAGAAAAATTGTTGTTTTGTAGATTTTTTGATTTTTTTCATTAACCCATTACTTCATGAGCATTTTGTGAAAAATGGCTGTTTTCATTGAAAAGTCTCCCGTTACAAGTTCAAATTGCTATAATACTATAAAAACTGCTTCAACACTAATCAAACTTGGCACAAATGTTGACTGGACCATTGCCCTTGCAACAACATGCTCAGGCTTAAATTTTCTGTTACCATGGCAACGAGGGGACATCTCAAAATTGCCAAAAATCACTATTTTGCGTTGATTTTTTCCATTATAATTGATTTCAAAGTGCTGCAACTTCTCAATGGATTGAGATGGAGTCAAATGCTTTTCAGCGTTGGTTACACGTTACCTTATGATCAATCTGGGGTCATTTATAGCCTCTCACAAGTCCAAAATTTTCTTGGCGATGAGGGGGACTCCGCCCCCCTTCAAACCCCCCCAAACAGAAGGGGGCACATCCCCCTTCTGGCAAGCCCCTGATGTATCTTTTGGTTGGGGGGCCGCGCCGAAAAAGTGGTCACTTTTTTTAACAACATTTCTCTAACAAAAACAAGTGTTAAGAGCCTAAATAATGCATTTTTTCACCATTTGAGACAACAAAAAGGGGGGGGGGTGAAAAAGGCGTTAAAAGGCGTGTATATGAAGTAATGGGTTAATAGAAAATGATGAAAATACTTGAAATTACTCTAAATCGCGTTTTTCCATGTTTAAACATGGCCTGTCATATGAATTTGAAGAAAAATTGTTGTTTTGTAGATTTTTTTATTTTTTTCATTAACCCATTACTTCATGAGCATTTTGTTAAAAATGGCTGTTTTCATTGAAAAGTCTCCCGTTACAAGTTCAGATTGCTATAATACTATAAAAACTGCTTCAACACTAATCAAACTTGGCACAAATGTTAACTGGACCATTGCCCTTGCAACAACATGCTCAGGCTTAAATTTTCTGTTACCATGGCAACGAGGGGACATCTCAAAATTGCCAAAAATCACTATTTTGCGTTGATTTTTTCCATTATAATTGATTTCAAAGTGCTGCAACTTCTCAATGGATTGAGATGGAGTCAAATGCTTTTCAGCGTTGGTTACACGTTACCTTATGATCAATCTGGGGTCATTTATAGCCTCTCACAAGTCCAAAATTTTCTTGGCGATGAGGGGGACTCCGCCCCCCTTCAAACCCCCCAAACAGAAGGGGGCACATCCCCCTTCTGGCAACCCCCTGATGTATCTTTTGGTTGGGGGGCCGCGCCGAAAAAGTGGTCACTTTTTTTAACAGCATTTCTCAAACAAAAACAAGTGTTAAGGGCCTAAATAATGCATTTTTTCACCATTTGAGACAACAAAAAGGGGGGGGGGTGAAAAAGGCGTTAAAAGGCGTGTATATGAAGTAATGGGTTAAGTTATGCTCCTGACAAGGAAAAGTATCAAAGGGCAGTAACTCTGTATTTTGTCAAAATGGAGTTATGGCTCTTGTGCATTGCACTTCCTTTTAATGTCCTTGACAACTGTATGAAGTTGTATTGGATTCCAAACAGTAGTTTTTAAGTTATCCTCTGGACAAGGAAAAGTAACAAAGGCAATAACTCTGTAATTAGTCAAGATGGAGTTATGGTTCTTGTGCACTGCACTTCCTCTCAATGTGCTTGACCATTGTATGAAGTTATATTGAATTCCAACCCTTAGTCTTCAAGTCATGGTTCGGACAAAAAAAGCAATGGAAAAGTAACAAAGGGCAATAACTCTGTAATTACTTTAGATAGAGTTATGGTTCTTGTGCACTGCACTTCCCCTTATTGTGTTTGACAATTGTATGAAGTTGTTTTGAATTCCAACCAGTAGTTTTCAAGTTATGCCCCGGACAAGGAGAAGTAACAAAGGGCAATAACTCTGTAATTAGTCAAGATAGAGTTATGGTTCTTATGAACTGCACTTCCTCTTAATGTGCTTGACCATTGTATGAAGATATATTGAATTCCAACTATTAGTCTTCAAGTTATGGTCCGGACAAAAAAAAGCAAATGGAAAAGCAACAAAGGGCAATAACTCTGTAATTACCTCAGATAGAGTTATGGTTCTTGTGCACTGCACTTCCCCTTATTGTGTTTGACAATTGTATGAAGTTGTTTTGAATTCCAACCAGTAGTTTTCAAGTTATGCCCCGGACAAGGAAAAGTAACAAAGGGCAATAACTTTGTAATTAGTCACGATAGAGTTATGTTTCTTGTGCACTGCACTTCCTCTCAATGTGCTTGACCATTGTATGTAGTTATATTGAATTCCAACCATTAGTGTTCAAGTTATGCTCCGGACAAGGAAAATGCAACGGACGTCTGGACCGACCGACCGACCGACCGCCCGCCCGACCGACCAACCGACCACCGGGTGACTCCTATATACCCCCCCCCCCAAACTTCGTTTTGGGGGTATAATAATTTATATATCTTTATACCAATAATAGACGATTTCATGTGACATATTCCCTTTGTAAGTTACTGTATATTCGCCGAGTTATCAAGATATCTCTGATACATCTGTTTGTAAGTCTAGCTACTTTACTTTGATTAAATAACGGTACAGTACAGCAGTAGATCCTTTAGTGTATTATACTAAAGTACAATGTACATGTACCAGTTTTGTGTTGAAACTGAACATGAAACTTTCCATAGCAATACTACAATTTTAAAACCAATATCTACCTTTAAAGTCATATATCTATCCTATGCTTACGATTTGAAATACATTGTATGTATCAAATCTCTTACTGTGGCCAGAGCTTATGCCTTATATTTTAATGTATTCGATTTAGTGTTAGTATATTTTGTAAATGTATTCGTGTGTATTAAAGAAAAAAAATGTCTTACTAAGACATGCGTTTTTAGTTTTTAATTGCTGAAAAACATTACATTATTAAGCCTGAGTGTGACACTTTACAAACCAGTGAGTATCTTAACACTTTTTCTATTTCCATTTGCGAACAATCTTCATGAAATTGTAAAATAATGTAAAATGTAACAGTACAATTGGACAAAACGTAATTCGTTATCTATCAATGTTACAGTAATGTTTGTATTGTGCAGGAATGGAAAGCGGTTATTATGCTATACACTGATGGTTAATCTATTTTTACCAAGAGAAAAGTTTTGTTTTTGATAGGATGCTGTGTCTTTCATTGAAAAAACTATATCTCATCAAAGCGAGAACTAGAACTTTACAAATGATAAAATTTTCACAATAGAACATTAATGTCAATTCACGATATTGAGTATAAGGTGTGGTAGGTATTAGCGCATAATTTGATGAAAACAGTCCTGTAATTAGTGTAATATTCGATTGTAAGATTGAATTAATCACAATTGTCTAGACGAAAACGAATTGAGATTATTTTGAATAACTCTTTTCATGACTCATAAAACTGAATACGATCGTGCAATGTCTGTACACATTAAGTATTTATCTAATACAAAGACCGTTTTACGACGAAGTTTTGCAAGCTCCTTATGGTAAATTGTTATAGACTAAGTCGTATTCTTCATAAAAACGGATAATCTGTGAAACTTCCTAAGCAGCCAGTCAAAGATTAGTCATTCCAAACAAGATACAATTATTTTAATATTCTTTTCATCCCCTCGATTGTAATTATGGTTAAACGAAAGATTGATGTAGAGTTATGCTACATGTAACATCGTCGATTTCCGTCCTTTTAAAATGATTGCAGTATTGATTTGGAATATCACGTTGCCATGCGTTAAGATCATTCAAACGTGATGTAATGGTATAATTATACTGTTGCAATTTTTGTCTTTATTTTTTTATGTATTAAGTAATTCATAATGTAATTAATTAGCTAAATTATTTATTACAATGTTTGGCTTTCCAAAGGTAGAACAAATGTTATCCTATACGCATGCGTGTGGATTCGAGGTGATGTTGATATAATACATATACATATGATAAATATAATTGCCATTCAAATTGCTATTTAGAGGCTTGCTCTTCCTAATGAGAATAGGACACCACTTAACAGTTCAGTCGTGTGTAATTTTTGTAGTAAGTTATAATAGAAAATGTTATGAAGCAGTTTAATCCAATATTAACATTTTAATACTATGATACCGTCTATGTTACTTTAAACTACCTTACTTACATTTAAAGTTTAAAGTGTATAAAGCTTGACATTCTTTTTTAATTTTTTTTTAATTTAAAAAGAAAAAGTCCAAAATAGCTGTGTGTGTATATTTCCTTTTAAACGATAAATCATTGATTAACTGCGAGAAAAACACCATGAAGATTTCTTCCGAAACAGATTCAATATTAGATAAATGGAACAGAGACATTTTATGTTAGAACTCCTTTAAAAATCTTGCAAATTTTTACTGTTGTATAAATTATATAAAAATATTTCATTAGTTGTAATTGTTTTTATATCCTTTCAAGTACAAAAAGTAAACCCTTTAAATCAATGCATGTAAATCGTAATAAAAGCCAAACCTCTTTGACAACTAGGATTGTCATGGCATATACACTTAGTAAGCAATCATTTTCTCAAGTGAAGGCCAGTAACAAATGGTCCAATTTGATTTACTAGGGAGCATTGTCATGTGTCATTTCTTTATAACAGAATTTACGTTACTGATTATTTTCCTTCTCTCACATTGATGTTATTTCAGTAGTACATGCTCAATTGTCACAGGACCACAAAAACACTTAATTGCATTTCGTGTACGTTATCTTGGCAGTACTATGTCATTCTTGTAGGTGACATCAGTGAATATGCTCAATTACAATTCGTCTTTTTTCCAAGTTAGAGGTAATCATATATTTAATATTTTAATCGACTTGATATTATTATTGTAAAAAGGAGACATTAACACAATTTCTAAATATTAATTTTTTGCACAAAAGTATAGCATGTTTCTTTTTCTTTTTAATATATTAAATTTTGTATTTTTGTTTAATTCAAGTTTTATTCAGTAACAGTTCGACGAGTACACAAATTGTCAAACCAATAATGGGCGAGGCGTTAGTTGACTCCGATGGAGGTTTTGCATCTGTTTTACAAGTCCAAAAGAATTCGTGATACATGTTTACTCATCAACGTTTCAAGGCACACAAACCCTGTACGTGAAAAGCTAGCTCACCACCAAGGCGGTTTGTGTCCTTATATATGGGTACCATTCCCTTATGTTAACTTTCCAGCTTTAGTTTTTGCATATTATTGTGCTCATTATTAGTATTATCAGTATTATAACGTTCTACCAACGTCGCTAGAAATGTATCATAACATTGATATTTCATACCATATAATTTGGATATTTGACAGAATGTGTTACTTCAAGTACAATAAAGATTTTGATTTAAAATCAGTCGCCCTTATGTTTTCTCCTGGTTTTGGTTTGGCACCTCCTGGGTGCCCTTTGGTAGTAGCTTCAAAGTTGGGTTTGTTGGAGACTGTATCAATCATGAAACCAAACTGATGCCAGAAAGTGTTAATGCACGAGTTTGATATAATAGTTTTTGGACTGGATTAAATTATGACTTTTATCGGGAAGTCATATGGTGCAAATGCTGAAAGTTCATTTGTTACATTTATTAAGGTTAGAAAAAAACATATTAATAATGTATACAACATAGCATATTCAAATATCGTATATCACTTTATATCATTATTGCGTGCATTACTAGTGGTTTGATTCAACAGCGGTTTTGATAAACATAATAACGAAAGGCGTATTCATATAATAAGCTCTGCATTGCATTAATGTTATTGATTTTCACATAATTTCCTCAAGAAAAAAGGAATTTATTTTGATTCATCTTTAATAAAATTCCTAGCTTGAACTTCGTTAGAAAACCAGTTTCTACTCGGTGTATATAGGTTAGGTTCTATCGATGTATAAAGGAAAATTCAGCATTTAAAACACACTTTTAAATATCAAATTCTTTATAAGTGTAAATTCTTGTGCAACAAGTATGTTTAAACATAAAACAAAGTTTTTGCAGGCGTTTTATACAACAATTAGAGCCGAGTTCCCTAGGCAAACTATATTTTCTGTGCCCATCATATGTGTAATTCTGACCATTAATAATATTGAAAAACATATAAATAACCCATCAGTTAACACTGTATTTATAAAGAGAAGTCATCAAGAGAGCGGATTCTTATCCAAGAGATTGCCGAATCATCTTTAACAAAAATATAAAATGATGTGTATATACGTACTTGGCGTGTCCATTGTATTTATAAAGATATCGCAGTGGCATTATCTTATGTTTTCTTGCCAGACAAATGGGATTTATAATGTTCTCTTATCAAGGCAATGATATTTCAGTAATGAAGATTTTCTATTGAATTTCGTTATTGCGCAATGCCGACGAAGGTGTTCTTTTTTTATTCTAAACTGGTTTAAAATAGTTTGCTATACTTGAATAGCAAATAATTGAAAACATCTACTCAGAAGATATTTATGTAACATCCAAAAATAGTTTTATCCTCACACCCCTTGCTTTTTAATGACCCGTATCGGCCCTTTTAAGTCTTGTTATTTCACGTTTTCACCGTCGTTGTATCCTCTCTTGTTTTCTTTGGTGTTTTCTGGGTGTCCTGCTCGAGTTGTGGCGGGGTTTGCTTTCTGTGATTGTCGCATTACCTTACTGATCTTTGTTCATATTTGATATAGCAATTACATTGTATCAGTATTTTCAAATATCATATTCGAGCATAATTTAACCCCCAAAAACGAAGGGGTATATAGGAGTCACCCGGTGGTCGGTCGGTCGGTCAGTCCAGGCGTCCGTTGTATTTTCCTTGTCCGGAGCATTACTTGAAGACTAATGGTTGGAATTCAATACAACTTCATACAATGGTCAAGCACAATGAGAGGAAGTGCAGTGCACAAGAACCATTACTCCATCTTCACTAATTATAGAGTTATTGCCCTTTGTTACTTTCCTTGTCCGGAGCATAACTTGAAAATTACTTGTTGGAATTCAAAACAACTTCATACAATGATCAAGCACAATAAGAGGAAGTGCAGTGCACAAGAATCATAACTCTATCTAAAGTAATTTCAGAGTTCTTGCCCTTTGTTACTTTTACATTGCTTTTTTTGTCCGGACCATAACTTGAAGACTAATGGTTGGAATTCAATACAACTTCATACAATGGTCAAGCGAAATGAGAGGAAGTGCAGTGTACAATAACCATAACTCCATCTTCAGTATTTGTAGAGTTATTGCCCTTTGATCCTTTTCCTTGTTTGGTGCATTACTTAAAACTAATGTTTAGAATTCAATGCAACTTCATACAATGGTCAAGCGCAATGAGAGGAAGTGCAGTGCTCAAGAAGCGTAATACTTTCTGGATTTATTACAGAGTAATTCAATAAAACTTCATCAATGGTTAACCATATTGTTAGAAAATGCAACATACAAAAACCACAACTATCTTTAATTGCCCAAAACCATAACTCTATTTCAATTCTTTTACAAGGTATTCTGTTACTTGAAACTTCCTCATTTCCGAAGCAGTCTTGCGGGGGGTATTAATCACATTTAGTGATAGTTCTAGTTTATCATGAAAACAGGTATCAGTAAGTTTTGACGAAATAATCAGATGATGGGTTTAGAAAAAATGTCATGTTTTGTTTTTTATCCATGGGGCATTATTATATTTACAATATTGATTAAAAGATAAAAAGAAATAAGGGATGTTTACCATCCCGTTTTCGAAATGTAAACATATTAAGTTCTAAAGCTACACTATGTTCACTCATTTTACATTGATATACAAAAAAGTTAAGTATTACTTAATAAAGGATTTTGTTTCAAACAAATTAAATACATAACCATACTCTGTTCAGATAAAAAGAAGAGTACAATAATTTTAAGAAAGTTTTCCCCCATAACTTGAACCCACGGCTCCTGAAAATCTGTTTCCTTACTGAAATTTATACCCTCCAAAAAGAAGGTTATGCATTATCCATATAGGAGTGAAAATATAAGATTTTATACGTAACAATTAAAGTAAGATTCCTAACACAAAAAATGTAAAAAAATGTTAAAATCGTTTATGGTAAAGCACAATCTAACGAAACATTTCGGACGAAAATATTCCTTGATAATAAATTAATCTCTAGCCTTTTATTCTTGAAAAGTATGTCACAGGACAGTGTTCCAATCTCCACTCCCATAAGACTGTCATTTCATTGATCTCACATTTACATAAGCGATTATTTTCCTTTTCTTATCTTGATGTTATTTCAGTAACCAAACACAATTTTCACACTGGACTATCAGAATGGATAATTATATTCCCCTACACGCTAGATGCTACACAAACAAGTAGACTGATTGCGAATTTCATTACAAGAGCTACGGTCACTGAAAATAATTATTGTGTCCCTAAAATAAACAGCATTACAGTACCAAAACTGAAGACATTCTTTCTGTTTTCAAATGATTCAGAAGAAGATTTGTCTATTGTATTAAAATCGAAATAATAAGGTAGGTAATTAAAATAATATATCGTGTAGAATATGAAATCATTTCGTATGCAATATGAAATACATAATGTTTTCTTAATACAAATTTAAACGTTTTTTAAGGATGAATATTTGCTGAGAATATTCAACTAGCTTTTTGCACTTGCTTTAACTCGGATTAAACCTAATGCGTTTTTTCTGTATTTTTTTTTATATTTTTTTTTTCTTTTTTTTTGTAAATTGATGGACGTATGTAACTTTCTTCTTCGCAAGGTGTGCATTATGTCGTCATCACAGATATAGAGACTTTGTCATTATATAAAGTTAACACCAGTGACACAAAATATCCGAGAAAGACACCATAATTATGAAATTGCATTATCAGTTGGCTTCGTTCCGATAAAAAGGCGTAATTTCAAACGGACTTTCATCTAGATCAATTTGCATGCAAACAATGTCGCCTTACTTGTTTATTTTTGTCATTATTTTTACATTTGTATCGTTTATTATAACGTTAACTTAATGTGCAATTATAGCATACCTATTTCAGGCAGGGATAGATGTATTTCAATGATTTCTGGATTCTTTGTTTCCGTTATATATCTGTCAATCTTGTTTGCTCTTTGTTTGGCCTTTGATTCTATTTTTACAGAAAGAATTCTTGCATCTGAGATTGGAAAATGACAATGAGTTGACTTTTAATAATTAGTATATAAGTTTCCAACCGTGAAGTGTATCAATGCATGTGAAAGAGTATTATTCTACTAGAAAGATACCATCATTTAATGTCCGGTTTGAATTCAGAACATATTCAAATATAATTTCAATAACCAATTTCTATGCAAAATTTTGTTTTGAATTCGTTGGAAAGACTAAATATTAATATTATACTAATAATTATAATCCATGTGTATCATTTTATTTAACAATGTATAAAACGATGAATACAAAAATTGTTCCTGACGGTGCCCTACTGAGTTCTGTGTAGGTAATACTGTATAACTGGATTTTGTTGGGGCTGCATTGATTGATTGCCGTTTTACATTGTTAATATTTGATCTTTATTTGTTACATATAGTTAGAAATAATCTGATGTTCATGTCTTCTAAAACGATTTATGCGTTTTATTGTACCTATATATTTCTTTCAGACGAACTTCTGTTCATTTTATCTCTTTCGGGCACGTGCTTTTAAATGCGTACTCGTGTTTCTGCAGAATGATGCAAATTCAAGAAAAAAGGTGCATAAACTCTTTATCGATGGATATTGAAAAAAGGAAAAACAAAAGTATTTTTCAAAATGTTGCCTTTGTCTAGAGCAACTATACCATATTGCTGACCACTGTCTATATATCTAATAATAAACTTTATTACTGCAATTATGACGTTTCTAGATAAAAGTTCATTATAAAACCCATTTGTCTGGCAAATAATGCGATTAATGTTACCACTTCGCGTTTAAACATATTTACACGATCTTGTTATTATAATAATGGTTTTAATCATATATTGTTCACAAAGATATTGTTATGCATGTGATGATTTCTTTTATTTACTTAAGTTGGACACGGGACATATTCAAACTATGGTCGCAATGAAATGAATTGAAAATAAAGATTTTTTGCAGGTATTAAGCGTCATTGACAGACATGCTTTGAAATCGTCAGTGACTTCAATCGTGGTTATCATTATTGTTTAAATGTTGCCAAGATCCTTTAAAGAATACATTGTACGTTTAGCTGAGGTTTGATTCACATTGGATATGACACATAACAAGACATGATGTCATTCTGAAGAATAAAATGCACAATAATGAATAAAAGTGTCTCTACAAATAAAACATTAAATACCTAAATGAAGCTATCATTTCTCTTTTTCGATGTGACAACACTAAATCATTTTATTTCATTGGTGTTAAGCGTAGATAATGACTACTAACTTGTTGATGCGTGTGATAATGCGTGTGATAAATGTTGTCTTTATTCAAATCAATGTAAAATAGGGCGAAGTCATATGCAGGCAATTTGAATTTTTTTATGAAATGACCTTAATTTAAAATTAATGCAATCAACTTAAAAGAGTCACATTTTATAGATAGAATGAAATAAAGAATCTTCTCGTTATGGTATTCTATTTCCTGTATAATATAATATACATACATTTTCGTCAAAATTATAATACTTATTGTAATAAAGTATTACACATATAATCAAACGTTAACTTGATCGCCTAGTAAAAGATGTATCGCTAGTAATCAGAGAATTATCTTAATCAACGATGCCTAGCTATTGAAGCATGTAACCGCTCCGACCCACCTTTGATATCTTGGTATCATGTTTTAATCTCAGCAATTTCATATTAGCCTCTATTGATAGAATAAGTTTATCCTGTTTATGCATCTTCCGTGGTTATTGTAAATCGCATAGTTAGTTTCGCAGAAAGTGAGTAGTGATCTCATTACAATAACAGGATAAGATATCTTGGAGTAGTTTGGAATGCCATGATATGTAAGTAAACGTAGTGTATGACTTAATATGTTTCATTAAACTAACTGTCACGCAAACTGTTTCTAGAAGAGTTTGATATATTTTCAGGGAAATAATTGCAATTACTGACTTTATTTTTGTTCAAAATGCCAAACGTTTACAGTAACAGGTTTTTATAACTTTGGAATACCCAACGCAAGTTCGGTTTACTTTAAACTATATGTCATTCATAATCTTTTCATTTACATTACAAATTACATATTAATATATTTACGGATTAAAAAGAAAACTATTAAGGTTTTTTTTTCAAATCCTTCGTGTTGACATTTGTTTAGCAGAATCTAAATGAATATTTGATTTTGGTAAAATATTAGTAAACGTAAAGATCAACAAATAGAGTACCATAATTTATCAATCTTTTTTCCTTTCAAATAACTTTTGTTAATACAGGTAGCATTATTAAAGTATTAAGTTTCTAATTGCCTACATGAATCTTATAATCAGATAAGATTGCTTGAAGAAAATATCAATTACATATTATGGGAGAAAGCTCTCTTACAAAACAAATAAAAACTCCTTCATAACTACTTTCTGTCAAAAAACGACGGAATTTTCCTATAAATTTCCTATTAATTTGCCTGGTAAATTTCATGGTATGCATAGTCTCACATACATTATTTTGGTTACTCGTTATTGTAAGCATTTATATTCTTTAGAACTTGAGATCACTGAGCTAAAATTAATTTCCTGGAGTAGTAGTAGGAGATTTCAATAATAATTGTAAAAGTAACCATGCACTGTAAATAAACCCCCTCATTTTGTGATGACGAAATTTTTTTTTCTAAGTAAAAACAACTATTTCGGTTAAAATCAGAAACCATTTCGTTTTGTTTGTTTGGTATTGTTGTTTTTATTATCTATTTATTTATTCTTTTTTAAAATTCATAAAGCAAGGCCTCCTGAACGAGCACATTTCAAGCATTTTCATTTCGTAATATAAGGATACAAATCCGTCAAGAAAAATCCAGCTCTGGCTATAATTTCAACTGGTGACCATAAGTAATGACACCCATGGCTAGTTAATAAAAGTATCTCACACTGAAGAAGTCGTCGGAGATTGGACTGAATGTTATAAAGGTAGGTGTACATTCCACCTGAGACAAACCCTTTATTTAAGAAATTATCATTTTATAATCATTATGATGGGAATTACTTAATACTCATTCAGAAACAAGTTCGGGTATTAATCAGAACATTTCTTGTGATTAAATTAATTTAAAAACCATGTTTAACAAATTTCAATTGTGAGGTTTCCAAGAAAAAACATTAATATTTGATGTTTCGAAACAAAGGAAAGCAAGCATATTAGAAAAAAATCGGCTTTGTAGGGATAGGACTTTGTAACATGACCACGAGCTTACAAAGTTAAGGTTACTAAGTGGGCTTATGATTATAAAGGTAGGCGTTGCACTCAACCGTTATTAATCGTCAACCTATATATGGTGTATGTGTAGCTTCAATGTATTATTGACATATTTCAGAAAGCTTTTTTCTCGTTTTATTATAATTTATAACGAATGCGTAGAATCATTTTGGTTCCATTATGAACACTTTATCATAAAGCACATCTTAAGTAAAGATATTTTAACAATTTGAAGCTGTAAAGAAGGAACAGCGATAGGTTTGCTTTGAAATTTATCAACCAAAGCGACAGTTTTGCATATTTTAAATTAAACATAAAGATGACTTACAAGACTCGTTTTTAAACAATGCGAATGGCATTTTACGCATCTATTTTGTTCCGTTCAAAATATTTCTTCTTTTTTTTTGAAGTCTCTGCCAGTCTTTGTCTCTGTTGATATAAATTCATTCAGCACATGCTACCGTTAAACAAACTTTGAAAATTCGTACTCAAACGTTTAATAAACAAATTGTAAAAAAAACGAAAGCTTCTGCAGATAATGTTTAGGGATCATTTCAACGATCAGTCGTTTTTATAACTTCAAAGGAGCTTTTTTCTAGCTATGCAAATAACGAATTAAGACTAAATTCTAAAACAAGATGATCATGATGAATCTATTAGATTGTGTACATATTTTTACAGAGCAAGGTTCAATTGATACGATGATTTTGATAGTAATAATACAAGCTTAAAATAACGATATAAACATTGTAATTCAATTTGTTAAATTGCTGCGCTTATTAATGATGATTAAATTCATCAAGGCCTTTGATGTGCATAAAAACTTACGACCTATTTTAAGCTTGCTTGCGTATTAATTGGCTATTAGCTACATTCTCAAGGAAGGTGGTTCAATTTCTTTATTACCCTATATACCTGAATCTTATATCATACTAAGAATAGGATCTTATTCACTTTACGTAATAAAGGCTGCTGAATATTATTTTTTTACATAGCATTGTTCGGCTAATTAAGAACTGAAACAACTGTAGCATGCATTGCGTAATTGTTATCGTATGTTTGAAGTGAAAGGATACCGAAAATGAAGTTGATTGTTCATGACAGGGTTGTCCGTAGACTGTTTTGTCGAAGACTTCCCTTAATAACAATACGAGTGTATTAAATACTGAAAATTTTACATTTCAAGAAAACACAATGAAACAAAAGGAAGCATATACATTCGAAATACTCGACTTTCTTGAAAGCTTATAATAGTATATTCTAATAAGTCTATACGATGTAAACGTTAGGAATAATCAGCTTTAATACCTAATGCAATGATTGTTTTTTTCTGTGAAATATCAGATTAAAGATCATCAAGGAAGACAGTCTCATCGTAAATTTTGAACTATTTTCAACTAACAATTTATTTTCACATTCTGTTGAAACAGGTAACAGTATTGCTTGTTTAGTGGCTAATTGACTTCAGGATTCTGATTGAATGATACGATTATATTTATCATTTTGCCTAAGGATAAATTACAGTTTATAGGAGAAACCTCTTTTATAAAACAAATAAAATTACACTACTAACTAGTATTCCGTTGAACCTCCAAATTCCCTCGTTAACGTTGCATAATTTATTTTCATATTAGGCGAATAATTATAATACTAATTTTGTTGATGAACAAATATAATTAAAGAGTGTATATAATATTTTTACAACATTTATGATTGGTCATATAATGTTGTTTCTACAATCTTGCGGACGGTTTTCGAAAGGGGGATGGCTTAGTTATTTTACAAGCATAGGTATTGAAAGAATACAATGGTCTGGAACAAAACCTTATACTGCTTTTTTAAGTTGTGTTTTAAGCGTTTAACAATGAGATCATGCAATGGCTGTTCCCTTATAAATGAAAATAAACATTCATATACTTTTATATTAGTTTGTTTTCTTAAAATTCAAACAATGATTTTGTAGACTATATGGCTTTATAAAATCAATCCAGATTTATACCCTTTAGGAAAAAGAAAACTAAACAATTCATGCTTTTTAAAATTTCATTATGTAGGTGTCATACCCATGACTCAAGTTTCACGTTCTGTGGCCATTATTCTTGACATTCGTTCCATTAAAAAAACCTAACCAATCCAGTTGTCAAACAGACATTGAAATGACAAATAATAACAATTTCATATTTAATTTACAAAGAGGAAGGCAGACAATGATTGAATAAAGTACGAACTGACTGACAAAAATCAGTGAAACAGTACAAAAGACTCATATAATGTTTAGTGATTTATCACTATGCTTCGTGTAGCATAATAGGAAAATATGAATTGTAATAATTCAAATGTGCGATTAAGAGATTAAGACAAAATGAGAAATATATTACATATTTGTCTGAATTATTTGATGATACTATAAATGATACTTAGACAACCTCTATCTATAAATGTATTGTTGATATTTCTTAAAGGTTTATTAAAAGAAAGACTTGTCGTAATAATCGTGATAATTGAAAGAATATTTGAATGAAAAATGTAAGTGCTCAAGAGAAATGCACACAATTTGCATGTCATTTCCCCTTTTTATTCAAATCTTTGTAATACAATTGAAAAAAGGTCCTTTTAAATGAAAACATGGCAAAATTATATCAATATCTTAACGTAAACTTATGTTTTTTCCGTACAATGATATATCGAAATAGCAAAACACAGACTTCAAAATGAAGGTTATTTATACAATTATGTCTGCAGACAATATTATATGTTAGCCTTAATGTAATATAATTCACATCAGCATTACTTGTTTCAAAAGTAATGACAAAAGTAGCTATGTAGAGGAAAACTGGCGCGATTGATCAGTTCGGTTGCCCATGATAAAGAATCATTTAAAAGCATTAAATGGCAATGCATCCTACCAGAATATATGATACATACTACATATCATTCAAGGATTTGTCAAAAGCTTTGTCATGCATTAACAGTGTGTATCAAACTACTTAAGCCATCAAAGCAGACATTAAAATTTTAAAGTATTGAAAGTTCAAAAAGAGCTTTATTCTATATATTTTTAGATAGCGATAAATGCCAGAGAGATAAAAACTCCAATGCATTAAAAACTATCTGAGTTTGACTGTCTTTAGAAATTCAGAAATACTGTTTTTTCAGAATAGAATATTTAAGGTTTGTCACAATCTTACCGATAGTTTATAGATATACGTATCGTATGTGCAATTCGTAAAAGTTAGTGATAAAGTGGATAGACTGAATACAAATCGCATGCACAAATATATCTTTTTGTATGCATTTAAAGTAATTATATCTAAAACAACACCGCGGTCAGTAAAAACACATAGATGGAGAAATTAAGGTAATTATTCATTCTATATTTGTATTTTACCTTATTAGACTGGTTTATCCGAATATGATCATATATCATTTAAGATAATTCATGAAAATTTCATGTATGGTTTTTTTTGGCATTACTGTTGTTATACGACACTCCTATAATGTTCGTACAGTCCAAATTATTTTCATAATTGATATCCTAACTCTTTGGGATGCAGTACGTTAACTGATTAAATATTGATACATTTCTTTTGAATAAAAAGTATTTCAAGTTGTTTAACAACTAAAATAACACAAATAAATACAATGCATAACATGACTCATATATGCTGTCAAACTTGATTACATAAACCTGACTGTTTAGCTGAAGCAGATAAACAAACATTTAAAAAAGTTGCATAGAAGTCAACATACTACTCTGTTTATATTTTGTTAACAACATATTATTGCACGTTCAGTGCTATTACCGTCAGTTGTTAAACTAAAAACACACATTACATTATTGTTTAATTTATTAAACACCTGTTTGACAGTTCTAAAGAATAAAAAAAGATTTCTCAGGCATAATGTGCCTTTAAGTGAAAAGGCTCATTTTTTACATAACGAAAAACAATTATTCTTGTGAAAGATAAATTATTCTAATTTGAATCTAGATGATGAAGTTTTTTATTATCAACATATTATGATGGACAAGGACTTATCATGCAAACACGTTTTGAAGGCTTAGTTCTACATAACTAATAAGTGCTGTAAAGATGGTGATAAACATATTTTTTGTATCAGGAAAATGGCAGAAAACATGGAATATAAGCGGTATGTAAGTACTAGATTCATAAAATATTTTCATGATAACAGAATGTTATTTCCTAAATTCTATAGATGCAATCGTGGATTATATTGAAATTGTATGAAAATATTATCTGTGTCGTAAACTTTATATGCAGAAAACACTTGACTGTGGCGAAATTATCTAAAATAATGGGAACATAATCGCAATATCAAATTCAACGAAAAGCATAACTAAAGTATCATCACTGATTATACAAGAAGACATTTAAAAGATACAATCAGAAAAAGAAAATGTTCGTTTATAAATTTAACACAAGCATACGAATTGTGTAGTCCTGCTTTTTTAACTTAAGGGAAAATCAAAAGAAAAACAACAACAACAACAAAAACGTAAAGAAGTCAAACATAGAATACATATGAATAAAAACATCTCTCTGTTTTTTGGTATGAAGATATATGACAGTTTTTTTAGAATTATTTATTTTTAAGAAATAATTTACGTCGATTTTTTAAAGGAGTTACATTTTAGTTTAATATCCAATTTACAATATTTGGAAAAAGAAAAAAGAGACGTAAGGGACTTTTAGGAAAATAGTGAAGCTTATATAGTGGTTAATTATTTTGGAAGGTAGAGCATAATTTATCATTCAAAATGTATTACAAAGAACTGTGATGGAAATTAAAATATACTAATATTTAAAAATATCAATATATGGCTATTATTTGAATCTGAAAGGTAATTATCAAACGAACAAAAGCCTCACTCAGTTATGTTCATCAAATAATGTATGATTTATATGCAGTTTATGTTCATCTCTCATCGTTGTTCAGTCTAAGGTACAAAATCTTTCATATTTTGAGGAATTTTGATGAAAATACCAAACCGTTTATGACATGTAATTAAAAAAGCACAATGTAAAGTCTTATAAAAGGTACAGTATTTGTTTCAAATCTTTTAGACAAAGTTGTATAAAATTTGAAACATCCAGATATCCTTTTCTTATAATGATGTTGCTTTTTTAAAGCATTAGCTGGTTTACGACAAATGATAATTGCATCAATTAAAACATTTTGATGACTATAAACACGACTATTGAAATATACATCTATTTTCTTATTAAGATAGGCAACGTTTTCTAGATTTAAACAAAACATTTTTCCGCCGCTATTGTTTCGATCTTAAACAAGGCGAAATGTCTCCGTGAAAGAAAATTGGTCATATGGTCATTTGTCTCTAATCGCTATTTCATTGGTGATTAATATTCGGAATATCCGAGATAGAACTAGATATGTGATAAAATAATAGCCTTAAAAACAACCAAACAAACCATTCCAGATCATTGTGTGTTTTTACTGAGCAAAATGTATTTATACTTTGAGAAGTAAATAGTAACTGAAATCATAGAGGATATTGTTTATATAAATTATGTTAATTTAGGCTTAAAGATAAAACTAACCTAATATCGTATGAAACACTTTGATTTTGCATTTTTGTGTGTTGTAATAGTACTCAGGAACTTGCAAGCCTCATATTATAGAAAGAAAGCGCAATGCCAAGAATGCCGTGATTGCTTTATGTATTCTGATGCAATTTTGTAAAAACAAAATGAATTACATGTGACTTGAAAACTGTCCAATATCAGATCTTTCCAAGAGAAAAATGCAAATTTCGTGGCGTAATAATTATTTAGCTCATAACAATTTGAAGCTGCTTTTGTCTAAGAAAAGGCATATATGTCAATGTTGCATCTATGTGCATTATAGACATACAGGGCTCGCCGACCCAAATTTGTCTTCAAAATATTTCTGTTATCTTAATCTCGGATCATTATAAATTGAATTAAATTCAAAAATACAATTTTCACCCGTCATATACGTTTTATTTGAAACTGTGCCATGCGTCTTTTAACGGCTTCCATGTTGTCAATAAATATAAAGAGTATCATAAAGAATTACTGGTGACAGACGAGAAACTTATTATGTCAAGAATATTTTTCGCTCAAGTAATTGGGGAAGCAGAAGCCACTTTGTACATCATTGCAAACAGATAACATCTTTAAAGACACGGAAATAATGATTTCTTTTTCCAATATGCACGTCTTTGAAACCGAGAACTAAATTATTGGTCAAATAAAGGTTCAAAGCAAGGGAATGTCTTTATATGAACTATTATCTAGATGTGTGAAACATGTTGATGAAAATTCCTGTAAAATTGTAAATCATAACAAATAAATAGGATCAACAAAAAAGTCAGTTTCGTTCCAACTCAGTTTGCATTAAAAAGCCAATTTTCGACAATCGAAATTTAATCTTATCCTTTCAAAGTCCTCCTTGATATTTTTTATTATCTTAAACAGCGAAATATTACAGTATGATATATATTTTAAATCTGTATAACTCTTGAATGAGATAATATCTATTCGGCGTTATAATGATATGAGAAAATACAATTCATCGTTAAAGATATGCCTAAAAAATTCCATTCTTTGACCAAACAAATAGGAAATATTTTTATTATTATCCTTTTTAAATTTGTGTTCGAAAGATAATGTTCCTTGCATAAATCCGAAATATTTATCATAATGACAAATCTGCACGTAATAACATTCAATGATAGCATTAAAAATTTTACTAGAAATTCCTAAATCAAAGCATTCTGATCAGAAAACGGATAAGCAAAATCCGCATGCTTCGGTGTATTCATGTACAGGGCCAAGTCATTGGATTATTTTAGAGTGATGGTATATGTTATTCTATTGATCACAAAAATAGATAAATAAATGTGCATAGAAGTGTTGAACCTATATGAAATTGATATTTTACAATCATAGATTGCTAAGTAACATTGTGACTATCATTCAACTACCTTTTATTAATGTATGTTTGTTTGATTTAATAATACGTTTTGAATAAGCATAATCATACTTTTTTTGTTTTTATTACATATTAGATGTTCATTGCTCAGAATACTTTAACACACGTTTATTTTAGTCAGAACTTAATTTTGATAAAGTGGACGACTTTTAAACAAAATGACCGAAGGACATTTAAAACAAAGCAGTAAAATGTTCACTTGCCTAAGGCAGTATAGTAATTTAATGGATTATTCTTTAAAATTTTCATCATGGCATGTAACATGAAATAAGATCATGAAATATTGTTCAAAGATGTGACATTAATAAAAATTACCATAATTGCAGATTTCTTGAACAAATATTATGATCAACAATCATTCATACAATGAATTGAAATGACATTTTTTCAGGAACAAAAATTTCCGCCATCATTGTTGAAAATTGTGTCATATGTCAGTGTTCCAATTTAATTCCGCAGGGAGTGTAGATATTTGCCATCTTATTGATACAGTATTTACGTACATGATTATCTTCTTTTCTTATCTGGATGTAATTTCAGTTAACTAAACACAATTGTCAAAGAACTGTCACAACATTTAATTGGGTTTTGGTACTCGCTGGATATAACACAAAAATGTGTTAATCTCAAGATCTATATTTACTGTTATGAATAAATATGTCTGAAAAACTTTACAGCATTAAAGAACCAAACTAAAAACTTTGGTTTGGTTTTTGTTTGTATTAAATGAAACGAAGAGAAATTTATATTAATGGCTGTTGATTTTTAAACAATGTTTATAAATTATCTGATAAAATAAAATACCTTAGTCCTGTACAAGAAACATTCTGAGTTTTTTCAGTTTTCACATTGTTTATATTTTTTTAAAAAGGGAGTAGTCGGTCTTCATGTGCCCTTTTGTTATATCAATGTGAATGGTGCAAATAATGAGGACATAAAAAGTGATATCATAATCTATATTGACTCTCCACAAAATTGTGATACAGGAATGACTTCAGATGGCATTGCAACATATTTGAGGAAGGATCAAATGTCACCGAATTCTGTGTGTCTTTGTATTCCAATAGCGCTAAATGATTTTTACAATGAATACCACGATTTTTTTTCTTTAAAAAACGAGTTTTCATCATTGATCTAAACATACATTCCTCTTCTGTTGAAATAAGAAAGAGTTTCCGCAAATACAATTCGCTAGTACTTTTTTCATGATAAATTGTGAACTTGTGCAGGATGACTCAATTGAATATATTCTCTACAACAGAAATAATTGCCTTGAACATGTTTTTTGATTGTCCTAATTGTGTCTTACTCGAAGGTAAATGCAACCAATTTCGTGCGCTAACATTTGCATATTTACGGGACGCATTTCAAACCCGAGCCCGCAGCGTCCCGGCTTAATTTGGATTTATGCACATAACCGGTACTGGCAATAAAACGTAAATTCTTGTCACAAGAGCTTGTTATGTGAGCAATGACCAGTAGGGTGCATATTGTTTTTATCATTCCACTGTGTATCTTTTTTTCTAATCAGATACTAATGACTAAGCATGCTTTTGAATGCTGCATAATCTTTTTTCATTTCAGATACGATATATTTTTTTTTAATTTGTTTTTCTTGATAAAAAGAAAATTTTTTTAGCTTATTTACAAGGCATTTTTTGCTTTTAAATTCACTATCCACGATTATAAGGTTATTTAAAACTTACTGAGCATTTCATATACTTTTATCATTGTAGATAAATTAAGAATCGTGTGTAGTTCATTATGCATATGTCTCCAACTTGCATGATTTATCACGAATTCATCAAATGACATGCACTTAGTTATCATAATGGAGCAAGAGTGATAAGGAATAATTCTGATAACACGTCTTGCACACTCTGTCTGCATAGTGAATGGTGTATTTGTTATCAAAGATTGAATTCAGAGTATATCAAATATAATATAATATCAAGATACGAAAATCAGTACTTAAAAACCCATAATAATGCCCTAGAAATGCTATTGTTTTATTTCAATCTCAAAAACACTTTATTTTTGGTATCTTGTTACAGTTTTCAAAACATTCTTATTTGCTATATACATTACATTAACTTAAGTTCTGTTGGGAATTGGTATTATTATAGTGACTTAGTATTTTGTTTCGAAGTCAAAATACTATTTTGTTTATGGCACAAAGCAGCATGTTCCCCGCTTCTTCTTTCGGTCGTTAAAAATCTGACATTCATTTAATCTATTATCTAAAATTATTAAATGCATGTTTGACATATCTAAAGAATTAAGAAAAAGTATAGATTTCAGAGACATAATGTGTCTTCAGTACGGCGTAGGTTGTACAAATTCATGAAAGAAAAAGCATATATTTAATCTGTAAACAGGTGTATGGAAGTTAATACATTACTCTAGTACGACTGAAGTGTTATCTGCGTCATAAATGTTATATGCAAATTACACTTGACTGTATTGCACGTCGTTTTAAAAGTTTTACAACAAAATTAGCTAAACTAGCGAAAAGCTTTATAAAACGTAACTGTTGAAAAATCATCCGCTTTTCAGAAACAGATATGTTTCAGAAATATATTTAATTTCACCATCTGGGATCAGCTGCAAGAAAGGATTAAGATTTACAGTAAATGAACCCTTTAAGATGTATAGCATGTCTTAAAATGTGCACTTTTATTATAAATATGAAAATGTTTATGCAAATTTTAAAAGGATAGATACGGTGGTTATCATGGAACATTCAATGTGATACGTTTGTGCTATTTCATGAAAGGTTGCGCATGATCCCCAAGTAAAAGATTGTGTAGCAGTTAAAGGACATATACTAACTAATTAAAGTAAACCATGATATGCATAGTATTCTTTTATCAATCATTGAACATTTGATACAATGCACACATTTGTAATTCCTGTCCAGTGTATCCTTCTTTAGGAACATGCTATAAATCAGCTTCACTAATTTCATTGGCGTTACAATTAGCTCGCTCTTGATGTTAGAAAATAACTCTTTCAGATAACTAAGTTTTTCCCTATAAAGCATCGTGAATGAGTTTATATATTGACATTTATATTCTTTTTAACCAATGGAAAATAATTGTTTCTAGGAACCCTTCTTCTTATGTCAGTAATTGTTCATTTTTGTATTTTTTGATCGCAGATCAGAAAATTCAATGCTATCATTCAATCTCTGACACAAAATTTCCACGACAAACCTAACAACAAGTAGTTCTCAAAACAGCTTACAACTAGCGATGTAAAAGAAAGAAATATTTTTATTTTGTTACAAGTATCCAACAAACTACAACGCATTCAAAGTTTAAAAGTAGCGTTGGCTTAAAGAAATGTCAATAAATGCAGAATCACAAATTACGCGGATGAATATCATTTTAATCAATTAATTCTATTTTTAGCGACGTCGATTACCGAATACTGCAGAGCGTAGAACACAAATAAATCTGACTGTGAGTATTGGAATATATACATGTCGGACTGTTTTGGCGAGAAGATTTTCGATAAACTATTTACATCAGTGTTTAACAACAGGTTATCGTGAACAAAATACCTCGAAATTAATAAGGATTACAAACCCGAAATGGAAATTCTAAATTTAGTATTATATGATTTTATTCAGGCTTTCTTCGTATAACCTCTCCGTGGTGCAGGGGAAACGCTCTCGTTTAGGGTGTGAGAGGCCTGGCGTTCAAATCCTAGTCAAGGCACCTATTTTTAAGTGTCTTTTTTAAGAAAGTAGCCACGATATGCATGGATAAAGTGTGGCTGTCATAAAAAATTAACATAAATGATTTTTTGATGCAACTCTAGTCATGCAAAATTCAGTATGTATCAAACTTAAAGATCCTGTATGTTTTGTAATTGAGATTGCATACCACTCTTCATTGAATTATATATGTATGTAATTATGCAATTTTCAAACATGGAAGAATATGTAAAATATGTATTGCAAATATTTGTACATATTTAAGGTAATCATTAAATTATATGCATTCATTTCTTATTGGAAAAATTGACTTAGAATTTATAGAAAACTAAATTCTTATTACCTCCCTTTATTTACATGAAATATTAAATTCGGTAATATCTTTATAAATAATGTTTTTTGAAACTTACAATATCGATAAATCTTAATTTGAGCATCATAATTTGTATATAAAACCATAAAAATAATGTGTTACAGGATCTTTAAACTGTTATTATAGTAAAAAATCTAAAAGCAGTCGCTGCATCTCGGTGCCCTGTAAGATGAATAATAGTATATAACAATAACTTTTACAGGAAAATACAAACAGATATACAGTACGATTTAGATTGCAAAGATCAGAAAATACCACAGAGCTTGCAGCCCTTTGATTTATATTGCTACCTGATACTTTTGTTTTGAAAGAGGAATATTTAGACGATTATAAATACTTTACCTAAGAGAGTTATTGGAACATACTTCTCCGTTTTATATATACATTTTTTATAAACTCGTAAAGAAATGTTTGGATCATGTTAGTTTACATTTAAAAGTGAAACATTTTCTGTAAACATTCGTGTAAAACTGTCAATAATTACAGGCTGCCGTCATAGAATATGATATATTATGTTGCTACATTGTATTACGTCTCGAATGAGATAAAAATAATCTACATAATGCTTTTGCAGATTTTCAATATAAACAATACCAATACCAGGTTTTCTTTTTCTTCTTTTTTTCTTTTAATATTTCCCCCTTAAGATAGGATTTCAAACATAAATAAAAAAGAGACGACAGAATGGCATATCTACACGCAATGGTAATCACTGTTTGCATTCAATAATTTGCTTAAAATTGATGATTTAAAGAATGAAGACGCTGTAAAATCAGATCAAAATGCTAGATCAAAAGACTTAAAGGAAGTGCTCGCTCACATATCAGTGTCTGTGATCGGGAAATTGAAAACAAATCATCGCTATAACTCGGTGTACCCAGGCCAAAGTCTTTCATGCGGAACCATTTACATTAAGCAACATAGATAATATGTATATTTTATATGAACCTTTATATTACTACATAACACAAAGTATAAAATGGATTCGGTTTAAGCGTTCTTGCACAAATATATTAAAGATGATAAGGATATTTAAACAATATATTTCATAGAAATAATGTTACATGTACTATCCACTTATTTCAGCGATGTATTTTATCTAGAACGCAGATACTTTACTTGCTGGTAATATTTGTCATTGCATCATATTTCTTTATAACATACTAAGAGTTTTATCATTATGTATCATTAAGAATCACAAGCACATGTTAATTTCTTGATTGAACAAATAATCGATAAGGGGATGGATCTACTCATTTACGCATTTAAACCTTCTATTAGGAAATTGAAGTGATTAAATTAGAAAATTTTTTGCATGTGTCACAGGGTGAGAAAATGTGCAGCCTGACCGGGACTCGAACCCGGGACCCTCGGAATACCGTACCGCGGCTCTACCGACTGAGCTATCCGGCCGCTTACACATCTTCTCCCCTATATAGTGAACAGTTCTGAACCGTGACATACTCCCCTGCTATATTGAAATTCGTCCTCGAATTTCACAGAGTTACAGAGCAATGTAAATTAAACTCTGAGCTGTATCAGTCACGGTCCCCCGTTGGGCGCCAAATGTCACAGGGTGAGAAAAATGTGCAGCCTGACCGGGACTCGAACTCGGGACCCTCGGAATACCGTACCGCGGCTCTACCGACTGAGCTATCCGGCCGCTTACACATCTTCTCCCCTATATAGTGAACAGTTCTGAACCGTGACACATGGACTACTGCATGGGTTTCTTCTACATGAAGTTTCATAGTATTAAGATATATTATGATGAAAAAATACAATTGAATTCTCTGTAGTTTGCAAACGCATGTCAGCAGCGCAGGTCTCAAAATTCCCTTCCGAACAACGTCTCTTACAACGTGACGTGTGCATTAAGCCACAAACTTTACGATGAACTGACTTTGTTAGTGATCCCACTTGACTTACATTTCAATGCCATATTTAATATTTGGCTATTACTGGCTTTTTTTTTTGCCGAAACAGATATTCTACTCAGACTTATAAATACACACGAAATAGCTCACTTTTTGTGACAATGATTTGTGACCGATTACAATGAATTGCAGTCCTTCTTAAAGCAGAAGATCTTAGCTGTTATGCAAGACACAACATATAATTTTCTGCGGACCATTTCTGCTACAGTGATACAATACAATATTGTATTGTTCGTAATCAAGTTCATTGTTAATCTTGCATTTTTGGGTCTATCCTTTATCATTTTAAGGAGTTCAAGTTGAACATTGTTAGAATCTACTAAGATATGAACAGTGTTTCCTGAAATATATTTATGTTTTTCTTCATGATGTTATTGTACTAAGGAATGTTACCTTTCATTTACTTATTAATATCTATATACCATTACCAAAAAAGAAATGGTCGAATGATCTTTGAAATTTTTGCAATCAGTTCATTGGGAATGGATAGAACGTATTGGTTTACTTAACAATTTGAAAAACGTTTTGATCAATTGTATTAGTATAATTTTTAAAAAATAATGAATAAATACAACAATAATAGCAGGAAAGTAATTAAATATTATATTGACATGTTCATTGAATGCTGAGAGCACATTAAAACGTCATTTTCTCTTTTTTATGTTTACTTCTCCTTTGCATTATCTCGTTTAACGATCGTCTTAATTTAACAAATTGAGGTAGTTGAAAACACTTTTATCACACTGAAACGTATTATTTGTAATAACACACTAATTGCAATGAGTGGAAAGACATTTAAACTTATCTATTCGCCTTCTATTTTAATTGAGCAACTGAAGATAGAAATATTGAATATGAATAATGTGAATTCGTTGTAATAGATTTTTATAGCCAGAGGCTATAAAGGTTTTGAAAGATGAGCATTTGTTTTATTGTACATGCTTAAGGACAATCACTTAAACCTAAGCAACAACAGCTGTTGTTTGAATGTGCAGTTTAAACAGATGATTTGTATATTTACTTGCATTGGATTTTCGTCAAAGTTGTTTAAATAAATATATGAACTGTACTGGTAATTTAATCGACTACACTCGAATATAATAGAATATCGATACTGGAAATTCGATTCTATTTCTTATGTTTTACGGGTGCTTGTACTTGATAATTATTGAATACCCCTTTTATTTTTTAAGTACAATCTTTAACAAAAACAACAACGACAGAAAATAAAAATTAAAATACTAGTAGATCAATAAAAAACAAACAAACAAAACACGCAAAGATGAAGCAAATCAAAGCCGAGTGTCTGTTTGAATGTTTGATACACACTCAAAAAGAAAATGACTACGAAATGATTTAACGTTTCTTTCTAAATTTAATTTCACTTCTAAAACCATACAACTTAGCTACACGTTCGATACAATTATTGTTTCTAATTTTCAATTTTCATTCTAATTTTCAATTTTCATATTCGGCTGTTAACGAACAATGTATTATGAAAAGCCAAACCTGTTTTAACAAACAAGACTAAACATTTGATGTTTTAGATAATTATTAGTAAATCAGTTAAATCATGTGTTTTACATAATAACAAATTCAATCACATACTTTTAGTTGTAAAAAATATGTTCAGGTCATTATGTATTACTGTTATAGCCAAACGGTGATTGGTGTCTTATTTTATTGATAAAATGTACATATACTTATTATATCTATAACTTTGTTAGCTTATTTATATACTCGTTTATTGATAACAAGCATGGAAGTGTTGCATATTAATTGGCATTAAATTTTTTAGCTGAACTCTTTCATTTGTAGTTACCTGAATGAAAAGAATATTATTAAACGGTTAGCAGGGATCAGAGATACATTATAAGTCAAAGAGCAACGAAATAGTTCTGAAACTACCATAACCGGTGGAAATACATGCATTTGTTACGTTACGGATGATTTCCAACAGTGGAATTTGTACAGAAAACAAATGCTTAGCATTTCTTTAACTTCCTGGATAGATATAAACATAGACGGACAGGAAGATGTAGATCAAAAAATTACCCATTACTGATATGATAATTTAATGCTATCTACAATATTCTGAAATGTCTGTATTGATTTCAGAATATTTACCTTATCAAAAGGCCAATTACTGAGTAACTGTGTTCACAGTATATTCAGTGGTTTAATACTTCGGTATATACTTTCAGATAATCATTATTTTAGGGAGATTGTTGGTGTAGACATGATCTTTAAATGCTGATCCGATTCGTACAATACCTTGTAGTTGTGTTGCCTGACTCCACTGTTACAGCTTATTTTATTAACATATAAATGCGATTTTTAACTAAAGTTTTATCGAGATTTATGTACAGTTATAATACACAAGTTGTAGCACCTGCAATGCAATGTATTTTTTGCGGCGTATCACTTTTATTATATTCTATTGGCAAGCAACGATTTCAGTTACACACTGCCCGGGTGGATGCATCGAAAAGTAATCCACAGCGTTTAGTCATAACATTATTAAGTTAGTAAAATAACATTAAAGGCACCACATTTTTCTTTCATAAAGATGTCAAGTACACAATATGATTCTCGCGATAAGTGTGTATTGACGCATCTCCTCTGTAAATCTAACATAAATCAAGAATTATTGCGAACAAAGGGGCATAACGTTAAGTACAAGGGAATCGAAATACAATACAGTTGGATTTAATACATGTTTTATTTTGAACCTGTGCAGTTTGATCATTTTTTTGCTGCAAAGTTATTATACATGTAGTAGAAGTTTATTCGTGAATTAAAACTCTCGAGTATCATTTTTAACTGGAACAAAATGTTTACTTAAAATTCACAACCTATCGTCGTTCTACATAATTTGTATTCCCTGGCAATATACAAAATTTAGATACGATCTTGAATCTCCATAAAACATTATTGACTCGACTATTTTGCAGCAGCAGCCGACTGACGTGAAGTCCAGGATTCATGTGTTACTGAATTATGTGGCATGAATGTAGTCATAAACATATAGTATAGATAGAAGACATCTTTTGTGATAAATTGCAAGTTTTATCAAACGAAACACTGATAATTTAAAATGAATGTAATTTAAAAACTATGACACTTCTGGAATAATTATAGATGAAGGGATAACATGCGTGAAATTGATCATTTAACAATACAATCCGCACTTGTACAGTATGAACGTAATTGACTAGCATAACAAGCTTACTAAAATAATGTTCATTTATAAGGATTTTTCGAACAAAATATTATTAGGTTATAATGTATTGTTTGATCTTGATTTAATGAAAAAAATATATACGTACTGTCGCTTGAAAATAAGGGAATAGTTCAAGGCCAACTAAAAAAAATATATAAGTCATCAATGTAAAGTATTTCCAAATTCAGGTTTCCCACAACCATCCACCCTGTTCAATTGATAATTCTTAACAGATGCTTGATCACATAAATTGACCTATCCATAGCATATAGTACTTTTCATAATCCCTACAGACACCAAAACCCGTTGGAATGCTAGGTGTGTTTTCACAAATCAACACTGTTACGTCATACAACCATTCCAATAAAAAAGAATTACCACAGCTTTGATGATTAACAAAATAATAGTATATTTAAGTCAAGGCATGCTATTTTTCCTCATAAACATGTCACAGATGTAACATAAATAATACTATAAAATGCGTTGATTCATTTTGTGTAAGACATCAAACTGATAAAAAACAATAACAATTGCATAAACTGTTCATTTTGTTAATAACACGGCATCTTTCTATAAACGAATAGAAATATAGTTTTAAATGCAAAACATGTTTCATTTTATCAAATTAATTTTTATTTTTTTATTTTTGAATACTTTCTCGTAATAGATTAACAGATCTTCTCATAACTTTTTATTAGTAAACAGCAATATAAAATAAGTGAATAAATCAAACGTCTTCGAATATAGTCCAGTTTTATTAAATGTTAAAAATTCAACAGTATAAAAAATAGACTATGTAAAAAAAATTGCTCTGCACAGAAAAAAGGAAAAAAATAAAATGAGATTAAAAACATAAACAATTAAGACATACATGTTTAAGTAATATCAAATTTCTTACAATATCTTGAAATTTAAACTAAAATCCAAACCCCCTTTTTCCCCCAACAGGACAAATCATTGCAACAGAAGCTGTAGATTTTTAGAAACAATAAGAAATTCGAAACTGTGGCAGTTATCCGGAAATACTTTCCCCACGAAATTACCAATAAATCATCGTCGATTCTATCACAGTATTATTATATTTATGTTTATCATTATTATATATTTATACCGTGACACGTTTGTATTTACTATCTGCAATTTTTCAACCGATTTTCTAATCAATAAGTTTCAGAAATGTTAGTTTTAATTTGCTCTGTTTAGTAAAATATCTGTTCGACTATTAAAAGCGGATGATTTGTTATAATTATCAAACGCTGCATAACGAATTTCAAAATAAACAAATCAAATGACTTTAGTATATAGACGAATAAAACATATAAACGTGTGCAACATATCACCGTGAAATACAACAATTATACATTTGGTCTAATGTTACCCATGTTTTAGATTGTTCTTTATAAGTGAGATTGATACAGATAAATAGGAAAGCTTTCGCATTTAAACTCTACCTTAGATGCCTTCTCTCTAAGACAAAGCAATATCCTGTGTGTGTTTCAACTATTTCCGGTTGCCAATATATTAGGTAAGATTATACGCCATTAGTCTTGCGTCTGAATCCTCCTGTGACGTTTTCGTTGATTTTAAAGAATATTATAAGACTACCTACTGCGAATTCACTTATATTCGTGGGCATGAAATTTCGTGGTTTTATCAAAACGGGCATTTTCGTGGGTTCTTAAATTCGTGGATTTTCGTTTTCTTGTTAAAAAAAATCATTAACCTAATGCAAAGTAATCTTAAACTTAATCGCCGAACATTTTTACTTACAACATGTACATATCTTTACTTGTCATACAGCGGTTGTCAATAAATTTAATCCTTGCCTCTGGGCATAACTCTAATATAGCACAGTTACTGCCGATAATTGATTGCAATTAACACATTTATGCCTCCATTGGATACACTGCCCCTGTAATTCGCCGATGTAAACATCGCATAATTTATACGACACCTGGCACGTTTTAACAGTTTACACCCCGAATTGGTCTTAACATATTTGACAGTAACTACACGCAACGTCACAGCGACAGTGTAAATTTACATGCATATAAATTATTCTCGGTAAATAACACGAGTATATGTGGATCTTGTAAAAGTCGGTGGCGTCTTTGGTGTTTACGGAATAGCATTCGCACAAATAGAGATTAAAATTCATATAAACTGGATCATTTAAAAACGACAAAGGAAAGTACAATAAATCTGTTTTAGCGATCGTATTTTTTTATAGTCTTGTGTACTTACGACATTAATATTAAAGTCTTTTTTTTTAAATTAATAAGAGCAAACTGACAATTTTATTAGCGCTAATTATTGCACTGCCTGGGTTCCCCAATTTACTCGATTAGGTCAAGTATTCTTGTTAACACAATCAAGTCTTAGTAGACTACAATGATCAAGTATGTATATGCGACATTTGTGACAGTAAATTGAGGACATATAATCGAGTTTTCTTTCAAGTTTATTAAATATTGCAAACGGATTTAATATGTCACCAGGTACGTATAATATACGTACCTGATGTCACTAACCTGGTTATCTGTCTGTACTTACATCCATTTCACGAAATATAGGCCGGAAAAGAGCCGACGCATGTTTGTAATATATAGAACAGAGACAGGGTAAGAAGTATTTGTTGGGATAAAAGTTCGTCGGATCTTAAATTCGTGGATTGACCTACCCACGAAAACCACGAAAATTCGTGCCCCACGAATAATAATGATTTTATCTTGAATAAAACTACATGCATATGTTAAAATTATTAAGACTCCATGAAATGAGATTACAATTTCTGTGTATAACATTATGATAAGTTAGACAATATCACATTATCAGCAATTATCAGCTACAAAACATTTTTTAGTAAATTACCTAATTAATTAACTTAACAGAATCATCTGGAATAATACAGAACGCTCAATAGTCATGCATATACTAGTAGCTTTGTCAATAGTGAATTTTAAAGTATCTAAAATGCAGTTTATTTTGATATATATTATGGTTTTATCTAGATATGAAATGATAGTCCTAATTGGAAATACTCCTATAATTGGTATAGTTATAGTTCTGCATTTGAAATGTTTTATATCAACATCAAATGTTTAACAGTTGTGAACGCACACAAATAATGATAAAGCAAATCCAGACACAACCTTTGTCCTTCTTTAATATTCTTTAGAAAGATCGTAACGTATGAATGCATAACATTCAGTAACTGACTACACTCATTTAATGTATCAAGTCTTGAATAAAATATTAATTATTCCGGTTGAGAAAAACTAATTAATCAGACAGTGTTACATGTTTAAGTACAAAAATGTGTCCAAAATGGGTGGAATGTGAAATTTTTTGTCTTCAATCATTTTGCTGAGTGCATTATGACAATGCCTTGTTTCTGTACACCATTGGTATCACAACACTGAACTTTGAAAAGGAATATTCATGCAAAAAATACCAGTATTGCCAATTTAATTATACAACGCCTGAAAATTTGATGAGATTAAAAGTCGTGTTCCGATCCATAGAGGATTTTCAATTTTAATAATGGATTGATACTAGATGCTGATTTATTTGATGAGAATCTGGTTGGCATTTCAACAATACTGCCATTTCATTTCAGGAAATAAGGTGTTTAATTTAATTTGGATTCTAACGTAAACGTATAAACGTATACAATAAAATGATAACAAAATAGATGATCAAGTTACTTCATGTCTTATTTTCTAATGATAATATATAAATAAATAAAATAAATAATTACAAAAAATCAGTTTAATTCTGAACATATTTCATTATCAATATTTGCATTTTTTCCATTGTATATGCGTCACTTGATCTATGTAAGAATTTAAAAAAATATGTTTAATTATATTTTACCTTAGCAGCCCTTTAATTGCATGCTGATTTTTTAGTTTAGAATAATAACTGTCTGTTATGTAGCACACTAACGAAACTGCATACTAGTGTTGAAATATAAGACGTTTAGTTCAGAAATAATATATATATATTCATATAAGTCCATGTCTGAATTGTTGTTGTTTTTTTTTCTTTCTTTCATTTTGGTTTGTTTGGGTTTTTTGTTCCTTTTGACGATTTTGTTTTTCAGGAAAACCATTATCTCTTATTTGTAACAACAATTTCCTTTTGCATACTTAATGCATAATAGTATATGCATCTAGCCTCCTGTTGCATACTCAATAGTGTTACATAATACGAAATTGTATCTTTTAATTGATGTTCTAAGCGTACCTATCATTTGTTATGATACCAACATCTGTTGAAACCCTCGAAAATCAATAAAAATGAAATTATGTTTGCATATCTGCATATCTCATAAATAAGACATTTTATACCACCTTGATCGGTCATTAAGTAACTGCAATAAACTGAAATAGACTTCCTATGGTGAATGGAAAGGATTTGTGATTATATCGAGACGGGGGATAACAGTATGCAATCTGCTGGCGAGTGACATTTCATTATTTAATGTAATACATCAAACGCCTACGCATTTGCAAAGGTTAGTCTAGCATATAAAACTTTGATATTTAGGTCTATTATCATAGAACATAAGAATATTGTAATATTTCCTCTGAGGAAGAAATTTTCAAAATTTCAAAGTTTAAACATCGTTTTAATAATTTTTGTTTTCTTTTAATGTCATCCTGGAATAACAAGTTAGATTATATTACCATATCTAGGAAATTTAGATCTACAAGTTAAATATGGCTTATCTAATTTCATATTTGCAAGACTTACCTGCAACAAACAAAGGATTTTTATTCTCAAACGAGTTTTTCTTTCTAATTTATTATTCTGATATATTTTCATTCTTGAAGCGGGTGCTACAATTAAATATGGATATATAAAGGGGAATGAAACCTGTAAATTAGAATTATTCAAAGGCAATGGGTAATTTCGATTTACCAAAACTAAGTGATAGCCATCTCCTAGCATACCATTGACATGACAAAGTTATTACATTAAATATATGGAAAAAGATAATATTCTTTAAAACAATTTAAATGAAAAAGACAGTTACTGAAGCAGTCTTATATATATGCAAATGCCTATTTCAATTCGTTGTAATGTTAGATGTGTAGCTAAAATTTTCAAAAGCAATTTATACTTAATCAAAAGCACTGAACTCTATTTTCTTACATTTCTCAAGCAATTGAATTATATTTATCTAATTTTGAAATCTAATATTTAGCGAGCAATATTATCACAATCAGATTGGCAAACATTGAATGAAGTATAACGTTGCAAGCAATACAGAAAATGATTTATCAAAGTGTTTGATTTCTGTCCACGCATAACCTTTGGCTTGATTGAGGGGCACAATATTTCATTTGTTACTAAACTGGTGAACGATTTTGTGTTTGTTATACTTTTAGAATGTTTGCCAAATCATTTACGAAACTTCCAAGTTAATTGATGAGACCATGAGTAATACCAAATGTCAGGTTACGTGTTGTTCTTAAAAATATTTTGAGTTGTCTATCAAAATGCTGAAAAAACATATGTCTACTACATCTACCAGAGACGTATTTCCGCATATAACGTTATAAATTCAAAATGAAATGTTTACCCTTTTAACAATCAATTTCATGCCACCAAATCGTGTCAATAAATCAAATAGAATAACATTTAATTTCCAAAAGAAATGTTTACCCTATAACATAAGTGTCTTAGTCTTTAAGTTGTCTGCCTTTCGACTTTATGATCGCGACTTTGAGCAGTACTGTAGAAATAACCATGGCCCCTAAGTATATATCCGCAAGACTTGAGACCAGTTAAGATAAGCTTTATACATTTATTAATAATTAAGTTTAAAAGTTAAATGTTTAACTAACCTGATGAACAATTCACATGTCAAATATCTATTTGTTGTTATGCAACTCTTAAATGATGTACACTCGTAGGTGAAATTGCCCAATTGCTTTTACGTAGGTGAAATTGCCAAATTGAAACATTACAAAAACCTAGGAGATTGACGGAAGTCATAAATTACCGATGAATCAAACAAAGTGGGTGTAATTATGTCAAAAGTTAACTGATAAAAGGTAAATCATTATTACAATATAATTTGAGAAAATAAATTATCCGTGTATTGTGTTTTATACCAGATTTGTCCTAGAAACTATTTTAAACTTCTTGTTTTTTTGTTGTTGTTTTTTATTAACAGAATGAAAACATAATTATGTAAAACATTGCAAATATCCTTTAATCTCAGACACAATATTCTGAAGGGCATCATAATCATAAAGTCCTTTACAAATCAGATTCTTTCAGGTTTTTAGATTAGTCCAGAGAAAACCAAATGTACCAGGGTTTGAATACATTTATTACTTTCATAGATACTTTATAGCCTTCACTTTTACTATTACCATAGTACACTGATCAACGAGTCTTCAAACACACATACACACGCACACACGCACACACACAAAACCAAAAACACACATTGAATGCACATATATGTTGTCTACACGAAGCTATCACATTATTAAATCGTTAGAATAAAACAGAATTACAAATTACTGCAGCTTTGATGATTAACAAAATCAAAGTATATTCCAGTTCATGCTGTTTGGCCTCATAAACATGTCACAGATAGAATATCAATAGTACTTTGAAAGTGGATTGATTCATTTCCCGACGACGTCAAGCTGACAATAAACAATAACAATTCCATCTATAAAGATTTAAAGTCATAAAATTAAACGTTTTGTGAAGATAAACAGATTACCTAGAATACTCAATATAAATGATTCTATAATTTAGTTTATTTGTTGAAAAAGCAATTACTAAACAGATATAACACATGGAATACAGTGAGACCAAATGTCTACAATGGTAAGTGTCAATAATATTTTTGACCATACTTACATGTTTTGTACATTAGTACATGATTAAATTTGAACTCACACAAGTAGTTCTATCTGCAGATTTTGTGAAAGGATGTACATTGTGTTTAACAGGCAAAATATTATACTAAAAACCCACATGGCAGCAACATTAAATAGAGCTAAAACGATACTTATGTTTCTAGTACTGAACAATTACATCAATCAAAGTTCAGAACCATGCTATAAGAATGTTTATTTGATATAATCTAGGTTAATATATCGATAATCTGACCGGAAACGTATTGCCGGATTTATGTTTCAGTTTTATATTATTTATTTTTGAAAATTTATAATTACATGCAATCTTTTGTAAGCATTGATCCATACACTATATTATTGTTTTATTTTCTTTTATATAATGAGTGTAAGTATTCTTCCTTTTTGCATATTATATATCTATCATATATGCGAATTACTTAAATGAGTGCAACTATCAATTTATTTGTCTTTGGTGACTTTTTTACTCAGTGTCTCTGCACTATGAACAATGTCGCGTCCTAGAAATAGTAAAGTCATTATGATTTATAAGCTAAAAAAATACTGTGATCTTAAAATTATTTGTTTTCGATTATTAATTCAGATTTTGAAATAATTCTTTTTTGACAATATGATAATGCATTCATGGGCGTCTTACTTTGTAGAAAAGAATGTTTTTGTATCAAATAAATACAAACTCTATTTGTTTAATTGTAAAAAATGAGGCACTTATAAACAGAAAAAAAACATATTGCTGACCAGTGTCTATAACTAATGATAAATTTTCATTACTGAAATTATCCCATGTCTGGATAAAGTACATTATAAGCCCCATTTGTCTGGCAAAGAATGCGATAAATGTTACCACTTCACGTTTATACATATTTACATGATCTTGTTATTATAATAATGGTTTTTATCATTTATATTTCATCAACATATTGTTGTGCATGTTTTGATTTCTTCTACCTTAGTGGGGCCAGGGACTTATTCAAACTATAGTACTTGTAAAGTTTATTGAACATAAATAATTCTGTTTTGCAGTTATTTGGCGTCATTGACTGACATACCAATTTTGTCTATGACTGAACTCTAGTTTTCATAATTATAATAATTTCTTTTAAAATGTTGCTAGGATTCGATAGACTATACATTGTACTTATTCGTAATTTTATGTTGGTTTTAGAGGGACTTGTGCCGCTATCGGATTGTATTATGAAAATATTGAATTCAAGCTGAATTTTATTCAATGAACTATGTCACATCCAATGTAATCTTTCATAAGATAGTGTTGAGAAAAGGTTAACCAATAGATTATAACTGAAATATGCAAAGTTTCAAAACAATTAAAAATACAAAATGGTTTTAAATATTTCATTTATTTAATATTACATATATAGAGGTTATACATTTAACCCTGAATAACGAATCCTTGCCATTTGTTGTAACACAGAGAAGCATTACCTGAAAATGTATCGAATGTTTGGCTAAAAAAATGAATGAATTATTTATCATATTTGAAAAGTATGTCACAGGTCAGTGTTACAATTCCATTCCCCGCAGATTGTAGACGTTTACAACATTTACATAAACAAGTGTCTTCCTATTCTTCCTGTGATAATATTTCAGTTAACAAAACATAATTGACGAAGAAATGTCAGAACATTTAACTGAGATTTGATTCACATTCGTTGTGACACATAACAAGACGACTGATTGCAGCGTGATGTTCTTTATGTTATTCTCAAGAATAAATGTACAATAATGAATAAAGTTGTATCTACAATAAACATTAAATACCAAAATGGAGCTATTATTTCTCTTTTCCGATGTGACAAGACAAAAGCGTAGAATATGACTACTTACTTGCTGATGCTTTTGATAATGCGCCTTTTATCAAATCGACGTAAAATTAAAACTACACTTGAATCTTTTTATGAAATTAACTTTGTTTAAAATTAATGCAATCGATTTGAAAGAGTCACAGTTTATAGATAAAATGAAATAAAGAATCTTTTCGTTAGGGTATTTTATTTCCTGTTTAATATTATATACAAACATTTTCTTCAAAATTATAATACTAATTGTAATCAAATATTACACATATAATCAAATATTAACTTAATCGCCTAGTAAACGATGTATTAATCAGATAATTACCTTAATCAACGATGCTAGCTACTGAAACATGTAATCGCTCCGAACCACCTTTGATATCGTTGTATCAAGTCTCAATCAAAGTAATATCATATTAGCTTCTATTGATAGAACAAGATTATCCTGCTCATGCATCTTCCGTGGTTAGTTTTACATGGTACATCGCATAGTCTCGCTGAAAGTGAGTAGCGGATTCATTAAAATAACAGGATAACATACCTATAGAAGTAGTTTGGAATGCCATGATATGTAAGTAAACGTATTGTATGACTAAAAATGTTTTATCAAACCGTTTTATGTCACACAAACTGTTTCTTTAATGATTTTGTCATATTTTCTGGCAAATATTTGCAGTTACTTACTTGATTTGTGTTCGAAATGCCAAACCGTTACAGTAACAGGTTTTTATAAGTTTTGAATAACCATTGCATGTTCGATTTAGTCAAACAATATGTCATTCATACTGTTTTCATTTACATTGCAAATTATATATCAATATTTTCACGGATTGAATAGTAAACTGTAAAAACTAAAACAAATTCTTCGACGACGTTTGTTTTACAGAATCAAAGGGAATATTTGATTTTTTGTAAAAATATTAGTAAACGTAAAGATCAACACACAGAGTACCATCATTTATCAATATTTTTTTCTTTCAATTGACTTATGTTGATACAGGTAGCATTATTAAAGTATTTAGTTTTTAATTGCCAACATGAATCTCATAATCAGAAAACATTACTGTCATTATTTTGCCGAAGGAAATATCAATTACAGTTTGCAGGAGAAACCTCTCTTATAAAACAAATAGAAAATCCTTCAAAACTGATTTCATGTCAAATAACGACGGAATTTTCCTATAGATTTCCTATAAATTTCGCTGTTATATTTGATTGTCTTCATAGTCTCACAGAAATTATTTTGGTTACTCGTCATTGAATGGATCCATATTCTTTAGAACGATATTCTAACGAACTGCTTTATTTCGCAACATAAAGATCAAATGCTTAAAAAAGCAAACAGGAGCATAGATACGAATAAACAATTTTTAACGCTCTAGACCAATTTATTTCCTAGAGTTTCACTAATAATCTTAAAAGTAAGCATGCACTGTATATAAACCCTCTCGTTTTATGATGACGCAATGTCTTATTTCTAAGTAAAAACAACTATTTTGGTTAAACATGTGTAAAATCAAAAACCATTTCGTTTTGTTTGTTTGTTTGTTGTTGTTGTTTTTATTATCTATTTATTTATTCTTTATTAAATTCCTAAAGCAAAGCCTCTCAAACGAGCTCAATTCAGGCATTTTTATTTTATAATATAAGGATACAAATTAGTCAAGAAAAATCCAGCTATGGCTAGAATTTAAGCTGGTGACCATAATCACCCAATGCTATTTAATCAAAGCATCTAACTCTGAAGAAATCATCGGCGATTGGACTGAAAGTTATAAAGGGGGCGTACATTCAACCAGAGAACAAACCATTTATTTAAGAATTCATCATTTTATAATGATGGCAATTACTTAATTCTCATTCAGAAACAAGTTTGGGTATTAATCAAAACCTTTCTTGTGATTTGATAACTTTGTTTTAAACAAATTTCAATTTTAAGGTTGCCAGGACAAAAGCATTTATATTTCGAAACATAGGGATGCAAATATATTAGAAAAGAAATCGGCTTTGTTGGGATAGGAAGACGTGACCACGAGCTTACAAAGTTAAGGTTACTAAGTGGGGCTTTTAATCATTAAGGTCGGCGTGCACTCAACCGTTGCAATATCAATCGTCAATCTATATATGATTTATGTGTAGCTTCAATTATTTATATATTTCAGAAAAGTTTTTCTCGTTTTGTTATATAAAACAAATGCGTAGAGTCATTTCAGTTCAATAATAAACACTTTTTTATAAAGCACATATCAAATAAAGCTATGTAATTAATTTGTAAAGAAAGAACAGCGATGTGTTTTCCTTGAAATTCATTAAACAAAGAGACGGTTGTGCATGTTTTAAATATAAAGATGCCTTACAAAACTCGTTTTGTTTTTATAAAATGCGAATGGTATTTTACTCATCTATTTTGTTCCGTTGAAAATCTTTTCTTTTTTTGTGTGTGTGATCCTTGCCAAATCTTTGTTTATGTTGGTATGAATTTATTCAACGCATGCTTCGTTTAAACAAACTTTGAAAATTGTAACTCAAATGTTTAATAAACAAATTTAAAAAAAACGAAGCCTTCTGCAGATATTTTCAGAGCTCATTTGAACGATCAGTCGTTTTCATAACTTCAAATGAGCTTTATTCTAGCTATGCTAATAACGAATTAAGTCTTAATTCTAAACAAAAGATGATGAATCTATTAGATGGTGTACAATTTTTTACAGAGCAAAGTTCATTTGATATAATGATTTTAATAATAATACAGGCTAAAAAGAAGCGTATAAACATTGTAATTCAATTTGTTCAATTAAACTGCGCTTATTCATGATAATTAAATTCATCAATGTCTTTGATGTGCATAGCTTGATGGCGTATTTATTTACTTAAAGCTATTTTTCACAAAGAAAATTGTTTAACTTGTCTTATACCCGATACACCTGAATCTTATATCATACTGATAATAAAAGCATCTTTGTACTCGGTTATGATTTTACGTAATGTAGGTTGCTAAGTATTCTAAAAATATATAGCATGGTTCCGTAACCAACTGTTATCATACGTTTGAAGTGAAAGGAGACCAAAACTGAAGTTGATTTTTCATGTTCGTACAATGATTTTCGGTAAGGCGAATCTTTACAAGAATAAGAAAGTAAAATGAAATTGAAAATTTGTCAAATAAAAATCGTGCATTGGAATTGATTTATTTATAAGTAATAAAATAAAAAATATTTAAAGAAGACGTTTTTTTTAATTGTTGATATGTTTTTTTTTTCTTTTATCCCCTTTTTTGTTGATAAACCGTTTGTATAAGAAACAGACACAAACAGCTTATTTATTAAGTACAGTGAAATTTATTTTAAGTCTTTGTCAAGTCTTCTAGTTATCGACCAATTACTTTATGGGGACCAAATTTAAAGTACTTAAGTGTTTATTGTATATTAGTCTTCTTAAAAGATAAATGAAAAAAAATGTATACACTCAAAATACATGACTTTCTTGAATGCTTATAAAGAGTATATTCTTATTCAGTCTACACATGGTCTATGCGATTTAAAGTTTGGAATAATCGGCTATTTATGTTAATATGTTATAAGAATCTAAGGCAGCGCTTGATTTTTCTATGGACTATCAAATTAAAGACCAACAAGGAAGACAGTGTTATCAAAAGAAATTCTGTTTTCAACTTAAAAGGTATTTGCACATTCTGTTGAAACAGGTAACTATATTGTTTGTTTAGTGGTTAATTGACTGAAAGATTCTGATTGATAAGATTATATTTTCCTAAGGATAAATTACAATTTATAGAAGAATCTTCTCTTATAAAACACATAAAAATGCCTTACTAATTTGTGTGCTGTTTAACCTCAAAATTTCCTCGGAAAACGTTTCCTGATGAATTTTCATATTAGGCGAACAATTATAATACTAATTATGTTGATGAACAATTATAATTAGAGCGTATATAAAATATATTAGAAGACTGATAACATTATGTTGTTTCCACAATCTTATGGAGAATTTTTGAAAGGGAAAGGGCTTATCTATTTATAGATATTGAAAAATAAAATGGTCTGGGCTGCTATTTTTGTTTTAAGTTGTGTTTTAAGCGTTTAACAATGAGCTCGTGTAATTGTCGTTCCCTTAATGAAAATAAACAAATATATAATAGCAATTAGTTACTTATAGTTAATTTGAATTTTTCCCCTTTAAATTCAAACAATGATTTTGTAAAATATAGGCAGCAGATAAATAGCTTTATAAAATTAACTCAGATTCATAACTTTTAGGGAGAAAAAACAACTTTACATTCAAATCATGAACATTTTTAAAATTTTCATTTTGTAGGTGTAATACCCAAGCTTCACGTTGTGTGGCCATTATTCTGGACATTCGTTTCAATTCAAACTTTATTGATTAATCACTATTCTTCATGAAGCATAATAGAAAGAAATGAATTTGTAATAAAAATTCCAATGTGCGATTAAGAGATTAAGACAAAATGAGAAATATAGTACATCTTTGTCTGATTTATTTGATGATATAATTGATAGTTAGACAACCTGTACCTATAAATGTATTGTAGTAATTAATAAAAGGTTTATTCAAAGAAAGACTTGTGGTAATAATCGCGATAATCGAAAGAATAGTCGAATGGAAATATAACTGCTCAAGAAAATGCAAAATATTTGCATGTTAATTCCCCTTTTTATTCAAATATTTGTAATACAATTGAAAAAAGGTCCTTTTAAAGGAAAATATGGCAAAATTATATCAATATCTTAACGTAAACTTATGTTTTTTCCGTACAATGATATATCGAAATAGCATAACACAGACTTCAAAATGAAGGTTATTTATGCAATTATGTCTGCAGAAAACATTCTATGTTAGCCTTAATGTAATATAATTCACATGATTATTACTTATTTCCAAATTTATGACAAAAGTATCTATGTAGAGGAAAATTGACGCGGATGATCACTAAGTTGCGTGTGATAAAGAATCATGTGAAAGCTTATCTTAAAAATTTGAAATGGCAATGCATCCTACCAGAATATATGATAAATACTAAAGATATCATTCCAGGATTTGTCAAAAGCTTTATCCTGCATTAACAGTGTATTTTAAACTACTTTCACCATCAAATCGGACATTAAATCTTTGGTACTGGAACTTCAATAAGAGATCTAGTCTATATTTTAATTATTGCAATAAATGCCAAACAGATGAAAACTTGAATACAGTAATGTGTGTCTTAAGAAATTCGAAAAACTGTTCTTCAGAATATTTATGGTTGTCGCAGAATTGCTGATTAGTTTATTACTCGTAAAGTGATAAAGTAAAAATACTGAACAAAAAATGCATGGCCTGAAAAAAAACCATTTCTTCTGTATGCATTTAGAACCATTATAATATCTAAAACCACATTGCAATCAGTAAAAGTCACATCTCTGCAGGTGGCGAAATTAAGGTTATTATTCATTCTATATTTGTAGTTCCCCTGATTAGACTGGTTACTCCGAAGATGATCATTTACGAAAATTCACGATAATTTCATGTATGGTTTCTGTTGACATATATTGTTGATATACGACACCCCTTTAATGTTCGTACCGTCCAAATTATTTCATTATTGTCATCCTCACTGTTTGGGATGCAGTACGTTAACTGGTAAAATATTGATGCATTTCTTTGTAATAAAAAGCGTTTCAAGTTGTTTTACAACTCAAATAACATAAATAAATACAATGCATAAAATGACTCATTTACGCTGTCGAATTTCATTAAACGAAGCTGAAGCAGATATATAAACATTAACAATACGATTTTTTTATTCTAATTCTCAAGCATACACTTAAACATCTTGATGAATAATTAAATAAACGTTTTAGTCCCATGTCATTTTTTCGTTTACATTGGTTTAGAGGGATCTCACATTTTCCATATTTTATAATGTGAATAAAGATGTATTCGGGTTTATTTTTGTAATTGATTAAACACTATCTAGTTTAAGTTTTTTAATAACGCATATATTACTTATGTATGTATCCTTAAAAGTTTAGACGTAACATTTCTAAATTTAGCCCAAAAATATTAGAGAAGAGAATTAACGACAAATAAATATAATACTGATTATCTGCGATACAGATGTTCATATGCATTTCACAACGATTACCTGAATGTTCTTTGTAAAAACTTTAACAGGTCCCTTCTGGATTATTTCAAATTTAGTTTTATCTTGATCAATTTATATTAAAACAATGTTTGTCATTGTTGTCATACAATTTAATGTCGTGTATCTAAAATTAAAATTATATTTTGCGCGTTTATCAGTTTGCACGCTGTCAGTTCGCTGCAAATGTTGTGTTTTGCTGTAGATATGTAATTTTGTAAACTCATTTTTTACCATAATCAAAACCCTAACTTTTAAAGTGAGGAGTAATTTGAAATTTTTGAACTTCAATTTCCTATACACATTTTATTTTTAAATTTAGCTAACAAAAATTGTGCTTTTATCACTGTTCACATTATTTCATGTTGTAACATTTATACCAATACAATGTTGCTGTTGATAATAATTTTCTTGAGTAGAACATTATGTCGCATGTTGACTTAGCGTAATCACTTTAATAATGATCTTGAACATGGATAATCAGATCTATGTATCTAATATCTTCTATTTCAACAAAGTTCTTGATTGATGCTTCAGATATGCTTTCAGTTTAATTTCTTTAAAACATTTTATTTTGGTCTCTTGTCATAGATTGCAAAATAAATACTTATTGAACTACCCTTTGATTCCGTTGTTCTGTTAGCAATTGGTATAACTATACTTTGTATGGAAGTAAAAATACTACTTTGTTTACATTTTTGCCATATTAATGACACATTACTGCACGTTCACTGCTAATTTAATCAGATGTTAAACTACTAACACGCTTTAAATCATTTTAAAACACGAGTTTGACAGTTCTAAAGAATATTTTAAAAATATGGATTTCTGAGGCATATTGTGCCTTTAAGTAAAAATTCTCATTATCTGAAAACGAAATACAAATACTCATGTGAAAGATAGCTTAATGTAATTTGCATCTAGATGAGGAAGTATTTGATTCAAACGTGCATAATTTACTGATGCTCCGTCAAAGCAGAAACGTATTATCAACATATCACGATAGGCACGAATTATTATGCAAACATAATCTTGAAAGCTTAGTTCTACATAGTGATCAGTGTTATAAAGATGGCAAAGACCATACTTTTTAAACAGAGACATGGCAGAAAACATGGAATATAAGCGGTATGTAAGTACTAGATTGATAAAATATTTTCATGATAACAAAATGTTATTTCCTAAATTCTATAGATGCAATCGTGAATTATATTAAAATTGCATGAAAATATTATCTGTGTCGTAAACTTTATATGCAGAAAACACTTGACTGTGGCGAATCTATTCAAGATAATGGGAACATCAGAATACAAAAAGCCACGAAAAGTATAAGTAAAGTATCATTAGTGATTTTACAATTAGACATTTAAAAGATACTATCTGACAAAAATATGTTCGTTTACAAAGGTAACACAGATGATCAAGCATTCGAATTTTGTAATAATCCTGCTTTTTTTAATTTCTTAAAAAATAAAAGATGAAAAACCAGACAACAACAACAACAAAAACGTCTAGAGGTCAAACATGCAATACACGTTTATGAATAAAAGCATCACTTTGACTAGTTTTTTGTGCTTTTTAAAGATATATAACATTTTTTGAGAAATAATTTATGTCGACTTTCTTAAGTAGGTGCATTTTAATGTTTCCAATTTATAATATTTGGAAAATTAATAGTTTTAAAATAGTGTATTGTGATTTTTTTAGGCGATACAAATACAACATAATTAATCAGTCAAAATGTAATAAAAAATTGTTATGAAAATTGACTTGTACTGAAAGTGAAAACCCTTTTCAAAATTTTATTATGCCCCAAAATTTTTGACCCGGGAAAGGTTTTACATGTATAAAACCCGGGAAAGTTTAAACTCATTTAATGTATCACCAAAGGGTAAGTCATAAAAAGATTTTAAAATTTTTTAGATGAAATTTAAAATGTTCATATTTTTTTCGCATTTAAGGTCTAAAAACCAAACCTTTCAAAAATTTTCCGAGGAAATTTTTGATAAAAATCCCAAACCGTTTATGATTTGTAATTAAGAAAAAAACGTTTGAAAAAAATTTATAAAAGGGTACAGTTATTTTTTTCCAATCTTTTGGGCCCAAAGTATTATTAAAATTCAAAAACATCCTATACCTTTTAAATTTTTTAATTTTGATTTTGGGTTTTTTAAAAAGGGGGCATTAGTTGTTTACGTTTAAATTTAACTATATTTTGGGTGTTACCACTACTTTACCCAGAAATTTTTTGAGCAGGGGATAAAGTGATTTTATTATTTTAAAGTAATCATGGGGGTTTAATTTATTGCATTTTATAAAACATTTTTGATAACAAATTAAAAACAGGGGGATTTAATTGAAAAAAACCACATCTATTTTTTTTTTTAAAGAAAAGGCAATTTTTCCCTTTAGATTTAAAAAATTTTTTTAAATTTTTTTCCCGGCCCCCCATACGTTTCGTTTTCTCAAAAACAAGGCAAAATTTTATCCGTGAAAAAAAATTCCCCCTTTGGATTTTAAAGGGTTCCATTTTTTTCTCCTCCAATCGCAAATTTTGATAAGGGGATAAGCGGTCACTTGCAAAAGGAAATTTTGGGGAAAATTTCCCTTTTTCCGTAATCAATGAAACCATTTTTTAACATGTTTAACCCCCGGAAAAATGGGAACAGTTTGTTTTAAAAGGGCCCTTTAAAAAACAACTAAACAAACTATTCCAGATCTTTTAATTTTTTTGTAAAAGGATTCATTAAATTTTTTATTTAATTTTTTTTTAGGGAAAAAATTTAATTTTATTACTTGAGAAGAAAAGGGTTTTACGGGAAATTATAAAAAATGTTTTTTGGGTTTTTAATTTTACGAGTTTTTATTTAAATTTGGGGTTTAAAAAAAAAAACTTACCTAATCATTTTTTTGAAAACACTTTTAAATTTTGCAATTTTTGTGTTGAAAATTGGTCCCAAGGAACTTACAAGCCTCAAAATTATAAAAAGGAAAGGCGCAAAATTCCCAAAAATTTGCCAAAATTGTTTCAAAGTATTCTGATGAAATTTTAAGGGAAAAAAAACAAAATGAATTACATGTGACTTGTAAACTCTCCAAGATCGGATCTTTCCAAGAGAAAAATTTAAAGATGATTTCCTTTTAAGACAATGCATATATGTCAATGTTGCATCTAAGTACATTATAGACAGAGAGGGTTCGTCGACCCTTATTTGTCTTCAAAATAGTTCTGTTATCTTAATCTCGGATCATTATAAGTTGAATTAAAATCAAAAATACAATTGTCACTCGGCATATATGTATAATGTGAAACTGTTCTATGCGTTTTTAAGAGCTTCCACGTTGTCATAATTATAGAGAGCGTCATAAAGAATTACTGGCGACAGACGAAACTTATGATGTCAAGAATATTTATCGCTCAAATAATCGGGGAAGCAGAAGCCATTTTACAATCATTGGCAAAAAGAAAAAATCACAGTCTCTAAAGACACCAAATTAAATCATTTAACTCTTTCCGATATATATGGAGGACGTCTTCCGAAACTCTCGAGAACTAAAATCATTGATCAAATAAAGGTTCTAAGAGCAAGTGAAAGTCTTTATTATGAAAAACTTTTCTCTCGATGTGTAAAACATGTTTGATGATGAAAAATTTTCCTATTAAATTGTTAATCACAACCCCAAAATTAAAAAAACAGGATAAAAAAAGAAAAGAAGAAAGTCAAGTTTGTTGCCAACTCATTTTTAAATTAAAAAACCAAATTTTCGACAATCGAAGTATAATTCTTCGTATCCTTTTCAAAGTTCTCCTTGAACATTTTTTATTATAATCTAAATCAGCGATATATCAATTTGATATGATTATTTCAACATATAATTATTTCAAATTGATATAACTCTTGAAGGAGATAATATTTATTCGACGCTATAATGATATGAGAAAAATACAATTCATAGTTAAAAGATATGCCTAAAAAATTCCATTCTTTGACCAAACAAATAGGAAATATTTTTATCCTTTTTAAATTTGTGTTCGAAAGATAATGTTCCTTGCATAAATCAAAAATATGCATCATAATGACAAATCTGCAAGTACTAACATTCAATGATAGAATCAAAAAAGTTACTAGAAATTCCTAAATCAAAGCATTCTGCTCAGAAAACGGATAAGCAAAATCCGCATGCTTCGGTGTATTCATGTACAGGGCCAAGTCATTAAATTGTCTTAGTGTGATGGTATAATTATGTTATTCTATTGATCACAAAAAAGATAAATAAATGTGCATAGAAGTGTTGAACCTATATGAAATTGATATTTTAAATCATGGATTGCTAAGTAATGTGCTATCATTCAACTACCTTTTTATTAATGTATGTTTGTTTGATTTAATAATATGCTTTGAATAAGCATAATCATATATTTTTGTTTTTTATTAATATTAGATGTTTCATTGCTCAGAATACTTTAACGCACGGTTTATTTTTAGTCAGAAACTTAATTTCGGATAAAGTGGATTCGAATTTTAAACCAAAATGAACCGGAAGGAACAATTTAAAACAAAGCAGTAAAAAATTTTCACTTTGCCTTAGGCAGAGTATAGTAATTAAATTTGATTATTCCATGGATTTTTTCTTTTAAAATTTTTCCATCAATGGCATGTAACATGAAATAAGGATAATGAAATATTTGTTTCAAAGATCTGACATTAATAAGAATTTTACCATAATTGCAGATTTCTTCTTGAACAAATATTTTGATCAATAATCATTCATAAATGGAAAATTTTCTGGGAAAAAATTCTGACAATTTTTTTTTCAGGAAGAGAAAGGAAAAATTTCCGCCTTCATTGTTGAAAAGTGTGTCATATGCCAGTGTTCCAATTTAATTCCGCAGGGAGTGTAGACATTTGCCATCTTATTGATACAGTATTTACGTACATGATTATCTTCTTGATGTTATTTCAGTTAACTAAAACACAATTGTCAAAGAACTGTCACAACATTTAAATAGGTTTTCGTACTCGCTGGATATAACACAAACAAAAAGACTGATTGCGAATTTAAATTGTGTTAATCTCAAGATCTATATTTACTGTTATGAATAAATATGTCTGAAAAACTTTACAGCATTTAAGAACCGAAACTAAAAACTTTGTTTTACCTTTTCCATGCTTAAGTACCAAGACTATTAAATTGAGGTAGTTAAAATGCTTCATTCAAACTTGTGATATGTGGTGTAACCAAGGACGTTTAAACTTTTAACAAGAATGAAAGAAGTTACTTTGTACATAAATCACAATTCTTGGAATAGAATAATTTTTAAAGCAGACAAAAACGGATGTTTGTATTAAATGAAACGAGGAGAAAATATATAAATGGCTGTTGATTTTTAAACAATGTTTATAAATTATCTGATAAAATTATATACCTTAGTCCTGTACAAGAGACATTTTGAGTTTTTTTCAGTTTTCACATTGTTTATATTTTTAAAAGGTTAGTAGTCGGTCTTCATGTGCCCCTTTGTTATATCAATGTAAATTATGCAAATTATGAGGACATAAAAAGTGATATCATAATCTATATTGACTCTCCACAAAATTGTGATGCATTTACCTTGATATTTTTCATGATGTCAGATGGCATTGCAACATGTTTGAGGAAGGATCAAAGTCACCGAATTCTGTGTGTCTTTGTATTCCAATAGGGCTAAATGATTTTTACAATGAATACCACGATTTGTTTTCTTAAAAAAACGAGTTTTGTATTGATCTAAACATACATTCATCTTCTGTTGAAATAAAAAAGAGTTTACTCAAATACAATTCGCTTGTACTTTTTTCATGATAAATTTTGAACTTGTGCAGGATGACTCAATTGAATATATTCTCTACAACAGAAATAACTGCCTTGAAAATATTTTTTGATTGTCTTATTTGTGTCTTACTCGAAGGTAAAAGCAACCAATTTCGTGCGCTAACATTTGTATATTTACGGGACGCATTTCAAACCCGAGCCCGCAGCGTCCCGACTTAATTTGGACTTATACACATAACCGGTACTGGCAATACAACGTAAATTCTTGTCAAAAGAGCTTGTTATGTGAGCAATGACCAGTCAGGTGCATACTGTTTTTATCATTCCATTGTGTATCTTTTTTTCTTATCAGATACTAAGGACTAAGCCTGCTTTTGAATGCAGCATAATCTTTTTTCATTTCAAATACGATATGTTTTTTAAAACATTTTTTCTTTGATAAAAAGAAAAAAAATGTAGCTTACTTATAAGGCATTTTTTGCTCCACGATTATAAGTTTATTTAAAAAAAATACTGAGCATTTCATATACTTTTATCATTGTCCTTGGGTATAAATATTTATTTAGAAAATAAAAGTGGTTGTACTTTTCATAATACGACTGTTATGTGAAGGACAAGTATCTTGTAGATAAGATAAGAATCGTGTGTAGTTCATTATGCATATGTCTCAAACTTGCATGATTTATCACGAATTCATCAAATGACATGCACTTAGTTATCATAATGGAGCAAGAGTGATAAGGAATAATTCTGATAACACGTTTTGCACACTCTGTCAGCATAGTGAATGGTGTATTTGTTATTAAAGATTCTAACACTCACGTGATTTTGTCACTATAGACAAAGAAGGAAAAAAACTGGTGTTAAACTGAATATAAACACCCGTTAGGGACTACTTGTTTATGCGCTGTTATGTTGCGATTTCTGTTAAAAACTTGACTGACTGAGGCAGCAAGTGTTATCATATTGGCAAGAACTGTTAAGCCTTTTTAACTGTAAATTATTTATATTCATGTCAGCTAGCGTGACCGTCTGAGGCGGCACTAGCAATAAGTCACTGTAAATGTTGCTGTACACACCAGCTTGACCGACTGAGGCGGCAAACTACTTGTACTTCTAATTATATGACACTATTTGTAAAAAGTACAACATGTCTTTGTATTAGTTAGGCTATTTTGACCGTTGTGAGGCGGCATCATAGAATTTTTGTGTGATGTATATATTACCATTGTAGTTGTAGAACCATGGTGAATAACATTAATGCTTAATAGTTGGCATAAAACACCAATTTATACCATTTCACATAAAAAGGATATCGAAAGTCCACATTGTTTTTATATATGTAAGGTTTCTATAACATTTATCTTCACTTATATTTGATAATTTGTTTGTTAATTATGTGTTATCAATATTTTTACACATGGTATCAGTATTATTTTATATTAGATATCAATTCTTCAATACATTTTTCAATTATAGAGTTAATAAACTTCATTCACCTAATTCCCGTTTTAGCAAGTATGCCACTTATATACACATACCTGATACGTATCTAATTTGCCTGCTTAAAATGATCTTTTATAAATATGAGGCTAATTTGCCGCTAAGCATACCTGTGTATCTGGCGGTCATCCCAGATTTTGTCATAATCTGGTCTTTTGGCGGAATTTTTTTTGCCAGATATGGGGATATCTTTTGCTTAATAAATATTTGTTCTAATGGCATAATAAATTTTGCCCTTTTTTCAACTTCATATACTGTAGTTGTTTTTATTGATCTCCCCATACTAGTACACAGTTTTTCCTGCTTATCGGTCAACAGATGCACATAAATATATTTTATAGCCAGATAAAATCTTTTATGTCATTGTGGCTAATTTCATTTCTTAAACGCAAGTTATCATTTCGGTAATTAAACGCCACTTTGCTTTTCTGTTAATTTATTATATAGTTTAATAGCCAATCAGAAAGTGTCCTGCTTGCACGTGATCATTACCGTCCAATCAGCGTGCAGCTTCTTCATAACAAAGAAAATTTTCAGAACGTTCTTACGTGTTTCATATCGCTAGTCTTATTCCTGCTATTTGACTTATTTTTCATCCACCACCTCCCCTTCCACCTCCTCGTTATTTCATTGTATCAGATGTTTCTGCTTGGCTAATATTTTACACCTTTTTATTGTTTTTTCTATTTGCGTTTTATTTTGTTTTTCATATTGTTATTGTAATGGCGGAATTTTTTCAGCCAGATATGGGGATATCTTTTGCTTAATAGATATTTGTTCTAATGACATAATAAATTTTGCCCTTTGACGACGTCAAGCTGAAAATAAACAATAACAATTCCATCTATAAAGATTTAAAGTCATAAGATTAAAAGTTTGGTTACGATAAACAGATTACTCAATATAAATGATTCATAATTTAGTTTATTTGTTGAAAAACCAAATACTAAACAGATATAACACATGGAATACAGTGAGACCAAATGTCTACAATGGTAAGTGTCAATAATATTTTTGACCATACTTACATGTTTTGTACATTAGTACATGATTAAATTTGAACTCACACAAGTAGTTCTATCTGCAGATTTTGTGAAAGGATGTACATTGTGTTTAACAGGCAAAATATTATACTAAAAACCCACATGGCAGCAACATTAAATAGAGCTAAAACGATACTTATGTTTCTAGTACTGAACAATTACATCAATCAAAGTTGGTAGCATTATACTAATATACACTCATACTTCATAACCATGCTATAAGAATGTTTATTTGATATAATCTAGGTTAATATATCGATAATCTGACCGGAAACGTATTGCCGGATTTATGTTGCAGTTTTATATTATTTATTTTTGAAAATTTATAATTACATGCACTCTTTTGTAAGCATTGATCCATACACTATATTATTGTTTTATTTTCTTTTATATAATGAGTGTAAGTGTTCTTCCTTTTTGCATGTTATATATCTATCATATATGCGAATTACTTAATTACTTAAATGAGTGCAACTATCAATTTATTCATCTTGGGTGACTCAGTTACTCCGTGTCTATGCACAATGATCAGTGTCGCGTTCTAGAAATAGTAAAGCCATTATGATTTATAAGCTTAGCGAATATCAAAAATGCTTTGATCATAAATGAAATTATTTGTTTTCGATCATAAAATTAATTAAGATTTTGAAAATTATGCAACTAAATATTTTTGACCATATAATAATGCATTCATGGGCGTCTTACTTTGTGGAAAAGAATGCATTAAAAATTTGTATAATACAAACTATATTTATTAAATTGTAAATAATGATGTACTTATAAACAGAAAAAGACCATATTGCTGACCAGTTTCTATAACTATTGATTAATTTTCATTGCTGAAATTATCTCATGTCTTGATAAAAGTACATTATAAGCCCCATTTGTCTGGCAAAGAATGCGATAAATGATTCCACTTCACGTTTTTACATATTTACATGATCTTGTTATTTTAATTATCATGGTTTTTATCATTAATTGTTCATAACATATTAGTGTGCATGTGTTGACTTCTTCTACCTAAGTGGGTCCGGGGACATAGTAAAACTATAGTACTAGTCAAAATTGACAATAAAGACATTCTTTTTTGCAGGTATTGGGCGTCATTGACTGACATGCTAAGAAATTGTCAATGACTAAACACTGGCTATCATTATTTCTTTTAAAATGTTGCAAGAATTCTTTTAAGTATACATTGTACATTTTTGTATAATTATGTCGACTCTGATTTAAGAGGGAAATTGTGCCGCTATCAGACTGTATAATGAAAACAATAAATTCAAACTGTTTTTCAATGAATGAAAAATGTCATTTTGATAAGATAGAGTTGAGACGATGTTTAGTAGTATTTAATAAATAAATATAAATATGCAAAGTTTGAAACCGATTTAAAATTAAAATTGGTTTTAAATATTACATTTATTTAATATTTAATATATAAAGGTTACATCCCTGAATAACGAAGCCTTATCTTATGTTGTTACACGGAGAAGCGCAATGTATCGAATGGTTTGCTAAAATATTTTAAAGAATCATTTATTTATTATGACAAACGCAGGAAAAGGGTTTCCCACATTTTTTGGAAAAGATGTCACAGCTTTTCCCAAATTCATTCATTCCCAGAGATTGTAGACATTACAACATTACTTTGCAAGTGTTTTCCTTTTTTTAGGGATGATTTTTAACAAAACAAATTGTCATAGAAACAAACAAACTATTTTATTCACTTTGGGATCAACACATAAAAAAAGCCCGATTTTATTTTGATTTATTGTGTTAATCTCAGGAAAACAATATACACTAATAAATAAAGACGTCACTTAAACATTACTATTATTGCTCTTTTTCCAATATGACAACACTGAATCCTTTTGTCTCATTGGTGCACAGCGTAGATAATGAGAGGAAATGTCGACTTCTTGGGTTTGCCTTTTATTACATCGGCGTAACATTAGGTGGAATCATATGCAGATAATTAAAATGAAATTTGAACCCTTTTAAGAAATGACCTAAGTTTATAATAAATGCAATTAATTTGAAAACGTCACGGTTTATAGATGTAATATTTTTGTTATCATGGTATTCTATTTTCTGTACATTATTGTATAACTAAACCTGTATATATATTTCTTCAAAATAGTAATATAAATAGTAACTAAATAAAACACATATATATAATCAAAAGTTAAATTAATCGCCTAGTAAATTATGCTTTACTAGTAATCAGATAATTACCTTAATCAACGATGCTAGCTACTGAAGCATGTAATCGCTCCGACCCACCTTTGATATCGTTGTATCAAGTCTCAATCAAAGCAATATCATATTAGCTTCTATTGATAGAACAAGATTATCCTGCTCATACATCTTCCGTGGTTAGTTTTACATTGTATATCGCATAGTTTCGCTGAAAGTGAGTAGCGGATTCATTAAAATAACAGGATAAAATACCTTGAAGAATTTAGGAATGTCATGATATGTAAGGAAACGGACAGTACAAGTATGTCTAAATATGTTTTATCACAGTTACTATTTGAATGATTTTGACATGTTTTCTCGGACATATTTGCAGTTACTTACTTTATTTGTGTTGGATATCCCAAAGACCATTTCATAAGATTTTTCAAAACCCAACCACAAACAATTTGTCATTAAATTTTTTAATTTTACTTTGAAACATTTTATCTTTTATTTTTTTACGGTTTAAATTTTTTTATAAAATTTAAAAAAAAACAATTTTTTTCGAGAAAATTTAAAATCAAATAAATATTTGACTTTTTGTTAATTTTAATGTCAACGTATAGATCAACACACAGAATACCATCTTTTTTCAATGTTTTTCTCTCTCTCAGTTAACGTCTGTTGAAACAGGTAGCATTATTAAAGTATTTAGTTTCTTATTGCCTGCATGAATTTCATAATCAGATAAGATTGCTTTCATTATTTTGCCGAAGGAAATATCAATTACAGTTTGTAGGAGAAATCTCCTTTAATAAAACAAATAGAAAATCCTTCATAACTGATATCTTGTCAAATAACGATAGAATTTTCCTATAAATTTCCTATAAATTTGCCTGGTAAAATTCATGGTATGCATAGTCTCACAGAAATTATTTTTGTTACTCGTCATTGTAAGCCATATTCTTTAGAACGATTCTATTTCTATTTTAACGAACAGTTTTATTTCGTAACATAAAGTGCAAATGCTTCAGAAAACCCGCGATCACGAGCATACATACGAATAAACAAGGCCCTAGATCATTTAGCTAAAGATTTTTTTACTAGAGTAGTTGTGAGATATTTCACTAATAATTATAAAAGTTAGCATACACTGTAAATAAATCCCCTCATTTTGTGATGACGCAATGTCTTATATCAAAGTTACAACAACCATTTCGGTAAAAGTCAGAAGCAATTTCGTTTCGTTGTGTTTTTTTTTTTTTTATTGTTGTTGTTCTTTATTATCTTTTTTTGAATATTCTAAAAGCAAGACCTCCTGAACGAACCCGAACATTTCAAGAATTTTTATTTCGTAATATAAGGAAACAAAAAAGGCAAGAAAAAACCCCCAGCTATGGCACACAACCGTAACAATATTGATCGTCAACCTATATTTAATGTATGTGTAGCTCCAATGCTTTATTGACATATTTCAGAAAGGTTTCTCTCGTTTGTTTATATAACGTATACGTAGAGTACTTTCAGTTCCATTATGAACACTTTATCATAAAGCATATCTTACGTAAAGCTATTTAAACAATTTGAAAGTGTAAAGAAAGAACAGCGATAGGTTTGCTTTGAAATTCATTAAAAAAGCGACAGTTATGCATGTTTTAAATATAAAGATGACTTACAAGACTCGTTTTTATACAATGCGAATGGCATTTTACGCATCTATTTTGTTCCGTTCAAAATATTTCATTTTGTGATCTCTGCCAATCTTTGTCTCTGTTGATATAAATTTTTTCAACACATGCAACCGTTAAACAAACTTTGAAATTCGTACTCAAACGTTTAATAAACAAATTGTAACGAAGGCTTCTGCAGATAATGTTTAGGACTCATTTCAACGATCACTCGTTTTTATAACTTCAAAGGAGCTTTTTCCTAGCTATGCAAATAACGAATTAAGACTAAATTCTAAAAAAAGATGATGATGAATCTATTAGATTGTGTACATTTTTCTACAGAGCAGTTCATTTGATACGATAATTTTAATAATAATACAAGCTTAAAAGAGCGATATAAACATTGTAATTCATTTTGGAAAAATACTGGCAGGCGCTTATTAATGATTAAAGTCATCAAGGCCTTTGATGTGCATAAAAAACTTACGACATATATTAAGCTTGCTTGCGTATTAATTGACTATTAGCTACATTCTCAAAGAAGGTGGTTAAATTTCTTTATTACCCTATATACCTGAATCTTATATCATACTAAGAATAGGATCTTATTCGTACACGGTGAAAACTTTACGAAATAAAGGCTGCTAAATACTACTTTTTACATAGCATTGTCGGGATAATAAAGAACTGAAACAACTGCAGCATACATTGCGTAATTGTTATCGTATGTTTGAAGTGACAGGAGACAATAAATGAAATTGATTAAAAACCAAAACAAAACAAAAAAACAAAAACAACAACTATAGGGTTGTTCGTACATTTTTTTGCCGAAGACGTCCCTTAATAAGAATATCAGAGTGTATTAAATATTGAAAATTTTATAATTCAAGAAACCATAATGAAACAATAGGAAGCATATGCACTTATACATATATACTTTTATATTAGTTTTTTTTCTTAAAAATCAAACAATGATTTTGTAGGGCTTTATAAAAGTAATTCAGATTTATTTAATTTTCATTATGTTGATGTCATACCCATGTCTCCAACTTCTTTTTTTGTGACCATTACTTTTGACATTCGTTCCAATTAAAAATACCCAGTTGTCAAACAGACATTGAAATGACAAACAATAACAATAGCATGGTTAATTTACAAAATGAAGGCAGACAATAATTAATAAAGTACGAACTGACTGAAGCAGTGAAGTGAAGCAATACAAAAGACTTATATAAAGTTAAGTGATTAATCACTATGTTTCATGTAGCATAATAGGGAGAAATGAATTTGAATTAAAAATTCAAATGTGCGATTAAGAGATAAGGACAAAATTAGAAATATATAACATATTTGACTGATTTTATTTAATAATGCTATAAATGAGACTTGGACAACCTTAAGCTATAAATGTATTGTTGATATTAACTAAAGGTTTATTCAAAGTAAGACTTGTCGAGATAATCGTGATAATCGAAAACATAGTCGAATCGAAAATATAATTGCTCGAGAAAATGCACAATATTTGCACGTAAATTCTCTTTTTTAATTCAAATACTTGTAATAAAATTGAATAAAATGTACTTTTGAAGAAAAACATGGCAAAATTATATCAATATCTTAACGTAAACTTATGGCTGTTTCCTACAATGATATATCGAAATAGCAAAACACAGACTTCAAAATGAAGGTAATTTATACAATTATGTCTGCAGACAATATTCTATGTTAGCCTTAATGTTATATAATTCACATAATCATTACTTGTTTCAAAATTTATGACAAAAGTATCTATGTAGAAGAAAAGTGACGCTATTGATCAGTTCGGTTGCCCATGATAAAGAATCATTTAAAAGCAAATAATGGCAATGCATCCTTCCAAAATATATGATACATACTAAAGATATCACTCCAGGCTTTGTCAAAAGCTTTATCGTGCATTAACAGTGTATATCAAACTTCTTTAACCATCAAAGCAGACATTAATACTTTAAAGTATTGAAAGTTCCAAAAAAGCTTCAGTCTATATACTTTTAGATTGCGATAAATGCCAAAAAAATGAAAACATCAATGCAGTATAAAACAGTGTTTGTCTGTCGATGGAAATTAAGAAATACTGTTCTTCAGAATATTTAGGTTGTCACAGACTTGTCGATAGTTTATAGATATATGTGCAACTCGTAAAGTGATAAAGTGGATAGACTGAATACAAATCGCATGCAAAAATACATCTTTTTGTATGCATTTAAAACCAGTTTAGCTGAAACAACACCGCAATCAGTAAAAACCACATCTCGGCAGTTGGAGAAATTAAGGTTACTTTCATTCTATATTTGTATTTCACCTTAAACCTTAGACTGGTTACTCGAAAAATGATCATTTTTCAATAATTCGGGATAATTTCATGTATGGCTTCTTTTGATATTATTGTTTATATGCGGCACTCCTACGGTCTATATTACTTTCATAATTGTCATCCGTACTGTTCGGGATGCAGTACACTAATATTGCTACATTTTTAAAAAAATATGAAAAGCGTTTCAAGATGTTTAAAATCAAATAACACATGTCAATACAATGAATAAAATTACTCAATTATTTTTTTTTTTATTTTATCGAACTTTATTACATAAACCTGATGGTGTAGCTTACGATGTCATTGTTTCCATTCTAATTTTCAAGCATGTACTTAGACCTGTTATTGGTTATATATTTGATAACACTTTTGCCCTTGCTTACATGCAACTTTTCAGTACCATCCCATTTTGTTGTGTACACTGTTTCCGAGAAATTCTCCTTTTCCAGATTTTATAAATGTTGTCCAAAAATATTAGAGAAGAGAATTAATAATATAATATTGATAGTCTGCGATACAGATTTTCAAATGCATTTCACAATGATTACTTCGATGTTCTTTAAACAAAGTTTGTTTTTGTTGTCTTGGATTCTAATTTCGTGTCATCTAAAATAATTTTTTTATTATGCACGTTTATCAATTTGCACGCTCTCAGTTTGCTGCTTATATGGTGTATTCTGCTGTAGATATCTTATTTTGTAAAATCATTTTTTACCATAATCAAAACCCTAACTTTTAAAGTGATTATTTGAACAACAATGTCCTATATACATTTTTTTTTATTTTTAAATTTAGCTGACAAAATTGTGCTTTTATCACTGTTTACATTATTTAATATTGATAAGTTTAATGTTGTTGTAATATTAATACCAATAAAATGTTGCTGTTGATATTAATTTTCCTGAGTAGAAAGTTATGTGTCATGTTATTTTAGCGTAATCACTTCAATAATTGTCTATTCTTGCACATGGATATTCAGATCTCTGCTATTTCAACAATGTTCTTGATTGATTAAAAACCTATTTTGCTTGAGATATGCTTTCAGTTTAATTTCTCATTTTATTTTTGGTTTCTTGTAACAGATTGCAAAAAATACTCATTTGAACTACCTTAAATTCCGTTGTTCTGTTAGCAATTGGTATAACTATACTTTGTATGGAAGTAAAAATACTACTTCGTTTACATTTTTGCCATTATAATGACACATTACTGCACGTTCGCTGCTAATTTTATCAATTAAACTACTAACACTCTTTAAATCATTTTAAAACACGAGTTTGACAGTTCTAAAGAAAATTTTAAAACTATGGATTTCTTAGGCATATTGTGCCTTTAAGTAAAAATTCTCATTATCTGAAAACGAAATACAAATACTCATGTGAAAGATAGCTTAATCTTATTTTCATCTAGATGAGGAAGTATTTGATTAAACGTGCATGATTTACTTATGCTCCGTCAAAGCAGAAACGTATTATCAACATATCACGATAGGCACGAATTATTATGTTTGGTTCTACATATTGATAAGTGTTATTAAGATGGCAAAAACCATACTTTTTAAACAGAAAAATGGCAGAAAACATGGAATATAAGCGGTATGTAAGTACTAGATTGATAAAATATTTTCATGATAACAGAATGCTATTTCCTAAATTATATAGATGCAATCGTGGATTATATTGAAATTGTATGAAAATATTATCTGTGTCGTAAACTTTATATGCAGAAAACACTTGACTGTGGCAAATCTATTTAAGATAATGTGAACATCAGAATACAAAACTCAACGAAAAATATAACAAAAGTATCATTAATGATTTTTTACAAGTGGACATTTAAAAGATACAATCCGACAAAAAATATGTTTGTTTACTAATTTAACACAAATGATCGAGACAAGCAAACGTCTAGAGATCAAACATAGTATACTAATGAATGAAAACTCCAGTGTTTGGTGCTTATTAAAGATATATTAGAGGTTTTGAGAATTACTTATTTTTAAGAAGTAATTTACGTCGATTTTTTAAAGGAGGTACATTTTAGTATATCCAATTTACAATATTTGGAAAAAGAAAAAAGACACTTTTAGGGAAATAGTGTACCTTATATAGTGGTTAATTATTTTGGCAGGTAGAGCATAATTTATCATTCAAAATGTATTACAAAGAACTGTGATGGAAATTAAAATATACTTATATTGAAAAATATCAATATATGGCAAATATTTGAATCTGAAAGGTAATTATCAAACGAACAAAAGCCTCACTCAGTAATGTTCATCAAATAATGTATGATTTATATGCAGTTTATGTTCATCACTCATCGTTGCTCAGTCTAAGGTACAAAATCTTTCATATTTCGAGGAATTTTGATGAAAATACCAAACCGTTTATGACATGTAATTAAAAAAGCACAATGTAAAGTCTTATAAAAGGTACAGTATTTGTTTCAAATCTTTTAGACAAAGTTGTATAAAATTTGAAACATCCAGATATCCTTTTCTTATAATGATGTTGCTTTTTTAAAGCATTAGCTGGTTTACGACAAATGATACTTGTATTGCATCAATTAAAACATTTTGATGACTATAAACACGACTATTGAAATATACATCTATTTTCTTATTAAGATAGGCAACGTTTTCTAGATTTAAACAAAACATTTTTCCGCACGCTATTGTTTCGATCTTAAACAAGGCGAAATGTCTCCGTGAAAGAAAATTGGTCATATGGTCATTTGTCTCTAATCGCTATTTCATTGGTGATTAATATTCGGAATATCCGAGATAGAACTAGATATGTGATAAGATAATAGCCTTAAAAACAACCAAACAAACCATTCCAGATCATTGTGTGTTTTTACTGAGCAAAATGTATTTATACTTTGAGAAGTAAATAGTAACTGAAATCATAGAGGATGTTGTTTATATAAATTATGTTAATTTAGGCTTAAAGATAAAACTAACCTAATATCGTATGAAACACTTTGATTTTGCAATTTTTTGTGTTGTAATAGTACTCAGGAACTTACAAGCCTCATATTATAGAAAGAAAGCGCGATGCCAAGAATGCCGTGATTGCTTAATGTATTCTGATGCAATTTTGTAAAAACATAATGAATTACATGTGACTTGAAAACTGTCCAATATCAGATCTTTCCAAAAGAAAAATGCAAATTTCGTGTTGCACATTTAAACGCGCGATAATTATTAGCTTATATCCATTTGAAGCCGCTTTTGTTTAAGGCAATGTTGCAACTTAATTCTTTAAAGACAGACAGGGCTCGACGACCCATATTTGTCTTCAAAATATTTCTGTTATCTTATTCTAGGAATCTTTATAAGTTGAATTAAATTCAAAAATACAATTTTCACTCGGCATATATGTATTATTTTAAACCGTGTCATGCGCTTTGTTAGAGCTTACACGTTGTCAATAATAATATTATTACAGAGTATGTCATAAATAATTACTGGCGACATACGAAACTTATTATGTAAAGAATATTTATCGTTCAAGTAATTGGGGAAGCAGAAGCCATTTGTACATTTTTGCAAAAAGATAAAATCTCTTAAGACACAGATATTATAATTACTCTTACTGATATGGACGTATCCAAAACCGATAACTAAATCATTAATAATCAAATAAAGATTCAAAGCAAGTGGATGTCTTAACATGAATAATTTTCTCGATATGTGAAACATGATGATTAAAATTCCTGTAAAATTGTAAATTACAACAATTAAACAGGATAAATAAGAAAGTCAGTTTTGTGCCGACTCCGTTTGCATTAAAAAGCCAATTTTCGACAATCGGAATCGAATTTTATCCTTTCAAAGTCCTCCTTGATATTTTTGATTATCTTAAACAGCGATATATTACAGTATGATTTTTATTTTAAATTTGTATAACTCTTGAAGGAGATAATATCTACTCGGCTTTATAATGATATGAGAAAAAACAATCCATCGTTTAAAGATATGTTTCAAAATTCCTTTTTTAACAAACAAAAAGGAAATATTTTTATTATCATCCTTTTTAAATGTTTGCTTGAAAGATAATGTTCCTCGCATGAATCCTAAATATTTATCATAATGACAAATCTGCACGTAATAACATTCAATGATAGCATCAAACATTTTACTAGACATTCCTAAATCTCAGAAACGGTTAAACAAAATCCGCATGCTTCTATGTATTCATGTACAGGGCCAAGTCATTAATTTTTTAAGAGTGATAGTATATGTTATGCGTTTGATCACAAAAATAGATAAAGTAATGTGCAGGGAAGCGTTGAACCTCATGAAATTGATATTTAGCAATCATGGATTGTTCATTAATATTGAGCATATCAAACTACTGTCTTTTATTATTGTATGTTTGTTTGATCTAATAATATATTTTACATGCTTTTTATTACACATTGAATGGATGTTCCACGTTATTCTATTAGTTTAATAATACTTTAATAAAGGCTAATTTCTACTCAGAACTTAATTCCGATAAAGTGGACGAATGTCAAACAAAAAGAGCGACGTACATTTATAACCAAGCAGTAAAATATTAACCTGGCTAGTGCAGTAGAATTCTTCACATTTTTTTCTTTAAAATTGATCTTATGGCATATTACATGAAGTAAGATAATTAAACATTGTTCAAAGATGTGAAATTAATCAAAATTACCATCATTGCAGACCAAACGTAGTGATCAACAATCATTCAAAAGAATAAATTGAAATGAATTTTTCCAGGAACAAAATGACCGCCTTCATTGTTGAAAAGTGTGTCACATGTAAGTGTTCCAATTTAATTCCACGGGGATTGTAGACATTTGCCATCTTATTGATATAGTATTTACTTATTAATTTATCTTCTTTTATCTTCTTATCTTATCTATTTTCTTAGATTATCTTCTTTTCTCATCTTGATGTAATTTCAGTTAACTAAACGCAATTGTCAAAGAACTGTCACATCATTTAATTAGGTTTCCGTACTCGCTGGATGTAACACAAACAAGGAGACTGATTGCGAATTTAATTTGTGTTAATCTCAAGAACTATGTTATCTGTACTGTATAAATATGTCTCGAACATTTACAACATTAACGAACCAAACTAAAATCTTCTAACAACTTTTCTAGTAAAATTTTAATGGTAAATTGTGACCTCGTACAGGATGATTCATTGCACACACTTGTGTAACAGGAATAATTGCCTTTAAAATAATATTTGAGCGCCCTAATTGTGTCTTACTCGATGGTTAACACAGCCTGTTTCGTGCACTAACATTGGCTTATTCACGGGATGCATTTCAAACCTCCGGATTAATTTGGACTTATGCACATTACCAGTACGAAGAAATAGACCGGAAAGTCCTGTTACAAGAGATTGCCATGTGAGCAACGACCAATGTAGTTCATATTGTTGTCTATCATTCTATTGTGAATCTTTTCATCAGGTACTTATTGATATTCGAATACTGCATACAAATCTTTCATTTATCAAATTATGAGCTCCAAGGAAATGTAGTTTATTTATTACTAGTTTTTGCTTTTCAATTCTTTATCCACGATCATTATTTAATCTGATAAAACGATTTAAAATGTATTGAGCATTTCAGAAGAAATACATCGTTGTCCTTGTTTGTAAAATTTTTTTTAGAAAATAAACTTTTTTTATACATTTCTCAATACAACCCTTTATTCTTTTGGAAACTATCTTGTAAAATAGTTTAATATTCGTGTGTTGTTGATTTTGCATATGACTCAAGCTTTCATGATTTATCAGGGATTTATCACATGACATGCACTTAGTAAAGTAAGTTTTCCCCTTTTTTCTCTAAAATTCGTGATGTTCTAGTGTAAAGGTACATATAATAACCTTCTCCACACTTTTCCGGGTACACAGGATTTTATTTCATGATGTTTTGCCTCGTACTTTATCTGAAATCCGTGTCACCAGATTCAAAGCGAGATAATTTTCAACTGGTTTGATCGTGGTCACGTACGGCTTCTTCTCTTAAATTCACTGTACTGTATACAAATATGTATATTTACTGAAACCACTGGAATAGTGTATTGACGATTGAATTTATAGTATATCAGTTTAATATCAAAAAATGGAAAGCAGTACTTAAAGGTCCATTTATGGTTTAGAAATACTATTTTTATTTAAAAAAAAAAACTGTTTATTTTTGGTATCTTGTAACAAGTTTCAAAAACATTTTCATTTGTAATATGCTTTACATTTACCATTTTCTGTATCTTTAGTTTTGTTGTCAATCGGTATCATTACAGTTAATTAATATTTTGTATCACAGTCAAAATACTATTTTGTTTACAGCACATTACGGCATATTCAGCTCTACTTTTTTCGTTCGTTAAGCATCTGGCATGTATTAAATCCACTATCTAAAATTATTAAACACATGTTGGATATTTCAAAAGAATAAAAAATGGATTTCTGAGACATAATGTGCCTTTAAGTACAGAAATTGTTTTGTACAATTTTATGATAGAAAAAGTCTAAGTGTAGAGAAATAAATACATTTCACTTGTACAACTGAAGTATTATCTGCATCATATAAGTTATATGCAAATTACACTTGACTGAAAAACATTTCACGACGTTTCAGAAGTTTTACAACAAAATTGAGTAGACTAGCGAAAAGCTTCGTAAAACGTATTTCTTGAAAATTAAATCAATCACTTTTCAGGAACAGATTTGCTTCAGAAATATATTTCTTTTCATCACCTTGGACCATCTGCAAAGAAGGATTAGGATTGACAGTAAATGGACACTTTAAGCAATGTGTCCCGTGTTCGAACATGAATATTTATGTATTAATAATATTGATATTTAAGAATGGATTTCAAAGATAATTATAATTGTAATAATTATAAAAAACTTTTTTTAGCGTTGCGTTTTTGCCGAAACTCATATTATTTATTGACAGAACTTATTTACTAGCACTATTTTACGTTACATTATATTTTTCATTATAACATACTAAGAGTTTTATTATTTTCTATCTTAACAGAGCAAATTATCGACAAGGGTATGGATAAATAACGGCAAAACAATACAAATACATTAAAACATTCTATAATGAAATTGATCTGATAATATTTTATACTTTTTCCATGAACTACGCCATGGACTTCAGTGTAAAAAAGATCTAATTTCATAGCATTTAAATGAAATATTAAGATAAAAAAGATAACACAATATTATATTGTTCGTAATCAAATTCATTGCCAATTTTTCATTTTTGGGTCTATCCTTTATCATTGCAGGAGTTCAAGTTGCACATTGTTTACTACACTATAAACGTTGTTTCCTGAAATTTAAATTCCTTATGCTTTTATGATGCAATTTAGTTAGGAACGTTACGTTTCAATTATTCATTTATATCTTTTTTCCAGTCCTAAAAATGATATGTCGTTCTGATTTTTGAATTGTTTGAAATTGGTTCACTGGAATAAATAAAACGTATTGTTTACTGTTTTTGTTGTTTTTTGTTGTTGTTTTTTTTTTGTTTGTTTGTTTGTTTTTTGTTGTTGTTTTTTAAATAGGAGGAATTAATACAACAATATTGGTAAGAAAAAAAACTAAATGCTATATTGACATTTTCATTGATTGATGAGAATGCATTAAAATGTCATTTCCTTTTTATATGTTTACCTGTTCTGTGCCTTATCTCCCACACCGATCGTCTTAATTTACAAATTGTAGTAGTGGAAAACAATTATATATCACACTGGGGCGTATTATTTTCCATAAGACACTAATCACGATGATTGCAGATACATATAAACTTATATATTCGTCTTCCATTTTAATGGAATACCTGAAAGCAGAAATATTGGATATGATTATGCGAATTATGTATAAGTTTTTATAGCCTGAGCAAGTTGAGCATTTTTTTTTTGTACACGCTTAAAGACATTCACTTAAGGTAGACCATGGGTAATAGGTACTATTAGGAACTGTAAAATTGACAATATAGGACAGTTTTATGTCTTAAAGGTCACCTGTATGTAAAATTTAAATCGAATTTACCGTGTGGTTTATGAGTTATGGATATAGCTCTGAACAATAACTTTGCTATAAGAAGAGCCTTTTTTTAGAAATGAGGAAACTCTAAATAATATGTCATACCATCATTATCAAACATATTTTCCTCTTGCTCTTTGTTTAAAAACAAATAATAATATTCAGGTAACAAATTACACAAGCAAAATGATTGTTTCTAAACAAAAAGTGTTTCATATGTATAAAGATGTAACTCTATCCCACCCACATTAAACACTTATTTGACCATTTCCATATACAAAAAGCCTTATTCAAAATATTCCTAAAACTAACTTTCAAAGTTTGCCTAAATTTTTTTAAAGCTATGTTCGTTGAACATGCGAAATATAAAATACTTTTACCATGTAGCTTTTACTAAACATTGAAAATATCTGGTTTCATATTTGCTATTAAATTTGGCATTATTTTAGCAAATAAATACTTACAATAATTATTTAATTTAAATCACATTTTTATTGTTTTTTGAAACACTTTTTTCTTCAATAAGTGATCTGAGAGATACAAAAATAATGTTAAAAAAAAAAGAAAAAGAAAAAAAAGTTGCCCCTTCTGGGGTATGAACCCACGCCACTCAATTTCAATGTAGTTGACAAGTGGTTCTGATCTATTTGAATACGCTTCAGAGTAGAGGGAATGAATTATCCATGGTGTACCTTAAACGTAAGCAACAACAGCTGTTGTTTCAATGTTGATTTGCATTTGCTTGCATTGAACTTTCCTCAAAGTTGTTGATATATGAACTTTATTGGAATTGTAAACGAATACTTACACTGATAGTCGAATATAATTGAATTCCGATACTGGCAATTCGATTCTATGTTTTATGTTAAACATGTTCTTATAATAGATGATTATAGTATACATCCATTTAGTATTTAAGTACAATCGTAAGCTATAAAAAAGATTAAAAACAAAAACACAAACACAACAGCAGCAACAACGACAAACATTAACAACAAATAGAACAAAAATAAAACACGAAAATCAAAGCTGAGTGCCTGTTTGAAGGTTTGGTGCACTTTAGAAAAAAGACACAAAAATGATTTAACTTATTTTTATATTTACACTTCTAAAACCATAAAAGTAAGCCGAAGGTTCGATACATTTCTTTTTCATTTTTTTCAATGTTTAACATTCGGTTGTTAACGAAAAAAATGAATAGCGAAACATGTCTTGAGAAACAAGACCAAAATGTAAATAAAAATATGACGTTTAAGATCTTTATAAGTAGAAGATTATATAACATAATAAATTTAAGAACTTTAAAAATGTTTAGTATTACATTGAGGTATTTTCAGGTTACTTCATAAAGTCAATCTTAATCCAAGAAAAGTCATCTTTCATTATATTGACATAACTCTTTTAAATCTAGAAATATATTTAAGAAAAAAAAAACAAGTCAGCGTGTAGTTGCAAAGTAACAAATCCAATAACATTCTCTTTGGCTTTTGTTTTTGTTGTTGTTTTTTATTTGTAAACAATATGTTCAGCAGGTTATCATTTAATATTGTTATAGACAATTGATGATTGGTGCTTAACTTAATAAACAAAATGTACATATACTCATCATATCTATTACTTCATAAGCTTATTTACATACTAGTATATTGATACAATTAGAAAAGAAATTACAAGCATGGAAGTGTGGCATATTAAATAACATCAAATATTTTAGCTGAGCTCTTTCCGTTGTAATAACCTGAAGCAAAAGAATATTACAAAACATCTAGCAGGATTCAGTGATACCTTTTTGGGGAAAAGCAACAAAATAGTTATGTTGCTACTCTAACCGCTGAAAATACATGCATTCGTTACTGATAATTCGTACAGAAAACTAATGCTTATCATTTCTTTAACTTCCTGGATAGATATACACATGGACGGACAGGAAGTTGTAGATAAAAATGATTACACATAATATAATAAACATGTTATCTACAACATCCTGAAATATCAGTATTTATTTCAAAATATTAACTTAGATTAATAGCTTAGGGAATTGTGTTTGCAGAACGCTCAGTTGTTTGATTTATCAGTGAACTATGCTTTTAGAGACTCAATCATTATTCATGTATAAGGAAGATTGTTTGGTTTATACGAGAGCTTGCATTGCTGACCCGATTTATACATACATGTAATTGCGTTTTAACTGACCACTAATGTTTCATTTTACTGCTTTAAAATATATACGCTATTTGACTTTATTGAGATTGGTGTAAAGATCGAAATACATTTGTTATAACACCAGTGGATCATCATTTCTTCATTTCTATTGGTAAGCGATGCTGTCATACATTGTACTTTTCACAGTTCTTTAATATCACTGAAGCAACAAAATTATACAGCTATTATTCAGGAAGTAGAAAAAAGCATCTAATTTATAAGGCACTACAGTTTTCTTTCATAAAGATGTCAAATACACACTATGATTCTCGCGATAAGTGTCTATTGACGCTTTTCTACTGTAAATCTAACATAAATCAAGAGTTATTGTGTAAAATCGGGCATAAAGTAAAGTACAAGGGAATTAAATAAACAAACAAATACAACACATTTGAATATAAAACCTGTTTTTTAACCTGTACATATTAGATATCTGGAAAAAAAGTTATTCCTCGGAAGCATCAAAATCTGCAAAATAACATGAAAATTGAAAGATAACGAAAACTCGCAACATCCCTGACAACCCCTAGAACCGGCTTGAGCGGTACTCAATTTTCAACACTTAAAAGTGCTAGAATCAATGATCCCGAAGGTCCTTATTGATACAAAGTTATGAGTAGAATTTATCCATGAGTTAGAACAGAACTTATTCATGAGCTAGAACTCACAAGTGTTATTTTCAACATAAACTTAATGTTCACTTTCAATTCACATCATATATTTCCGCATATTTTAAATTCCATGCCAACAAACAAAATTCAAATACAAACTTGACTATATATAATTTCCATGAATCCGATTACACATTTATTACTCGACTTATTTGCAGCAGCAATCGGCTGTCATGAAAAAAATTGCAGATGGACGATTCCGTATAAAGCTATATTAAATTTTAAAACATATATACTGTTACGGTTTAACAAAAATGTATGTATCGTATAAATATTGTATTGTAAAAAGACGTTTGTTTGATCTATCTTGTACGTAAAATTAAGACCAAATAATATTAATTATCAAGGTACTGATATTCAGTTACCCGTTTTCGTAAGAAACCGATTCGTAGATTAAGATAAAAATTGTATGTGCATAATTCATAGATCAAACACTTTAAAGATCAATTTTGTCAGATGCAATGTTACATTTTTGATAATGCTGGTATTAGTTAGTCTTAATATTTTAATTTGAGTGGAAAACATCACAATTTTGAAAACAAATTAAATGACAAGCAAGTTACATCAAACCTAACACTTGATGGTTTTAAAACGTATATCATTTTAAAACACTATCACTTTGGAATGATTCTAGATGAATTGATACATGTAATGTGTCTGAATTTAATCTTTAAGTATATAATATTAAGACTTTAGTTTTTTCAGTACATATACATTATCAACAGAATTATTACAAGCAGCCAAATTAAATAATATTCAGCTAAATGGAATTTTTGAAACAAAATATTATTAAGTTATGATATGATGTTTTATCTTTATTTAATGGAAAGCAAAAACATAGTATCACTTATAAATGCAGTGTCTCTGGAATGAAAGGAAGAGTGATATAGAATAGAGAAAACCACAATTCCTAAAGGAAGCCAAACACATCGAAATTGAAAATGTTGCTGGCTGGGTTTGTTCATGAACGGTAGTGTCAATTTGCAAAATACCGTCGACGCCCCATAGTACCAGCTTAAGCAGAATATAAAAGAACTCAACATAAACTGGTACAATTTTTGAATTTTGATACATAAGTAGATACAATACAACCTTTCATGTGACACGATAGTGGCATAACATGAAAGCTGCATATGGTCCCCAAGTAAAAATGCGTGTGCCATGGGCAGAACTAAATAAAAAGGTATTTTAGCCGTGATCAGAGATCACAGGTTATGAAGCCTGCATAAAACAGATAAACTGTCAAAAGACAAAATTTAAAAGCAGGCAAAATATCCTAAGGATGATGAAATCTAGAATAACACAAAACTAAAAGTACCAAAAACATGCACTCACGGCCAAGTGAAAGAAAAGTTGAGAATGTCAATTTCAATTTCCCCGCAGCCACCAACTCGGCCCACTTTATTTTTCTTTATTTAATAGATACTTGATCAAATAAATGGACCTACCTATAGCATACAATATTATTCATAGGCACTATAGACACACCTTAATCCGTTGGAATGCCAGGTGTTATTTATGAATCAAAACTGTTATGTGATACAACCATTCCAATAAAAAAGAATTACTTCAGCTTTGATGATTAACATAAGTGGAGTATTAAAGTCAATGCATGTTACTTTACCCCATAAAGCTTTGATGATTAACGAATTTAGAGTATATTTAAGTCAACGCATGTTATTTTTCCTCATAAATAACATAAATAATGCTGTAAAAATGTGTTGATTCATTTTCTGTAAGACGTCAAACTGATAGAAAACAATAACAATTGCATTAACTGTTCATTTTGTTTATATCAAATCGGCAGCTTTCTTTAAACGAATAGAAATATTGTATAAATGCAAAGCATATTTCATTTAATCAAATTTATTTATATTTTTGGATACTTTCTCGTTATAGAGTAACAGATATTGTCATAACTTTTTATTAGTAAACATCAATATAAAATAAGTTAATAAATCAAACATTAAAACTTACATGTTTAAGTAAAATCAAATTTCTTACAGTATATTGAAATTTAATCTTAAATCCAAAACCCCCTTTTCCCAACAGGACAAATCATTGCAATATAAGCTGTAGATTTTTAGAAATAAACAGAAATTCGAAACAGTGGCAGATATCCGGAGATACTTTTCCCACGAAATTACCAATAGATCATCGTTGATTCTATTACTGTATTATTTTATTAATTTTATATTTATAATTATTATTTATTTATACCGTGACACGTTTGTATTTACTATCTGCAATTTTTCAACCGATTTTTGAACAATAAGTATCAAAAATGTTAGTTTGTATTTGCTCTGTGTAGTAAAATATCTGTTCGACTATTAAAAGCGGATGATTTTTTATAATTATCAAAAGCTGCATAACAAATTTCAAAATAAACAAATCAAATGACTTTAGTATATAGACGAATAAAACATGTAAACGTGTGCAACATATCACCGTGAAATACAACTATTATACATTTGGTCTAATGTTACCCATGTTTTAGATTGTTCTTTATAAGTGATATTGATACACTCAGATAAAGAGGAAAGCTTTCGCATTTTAACTCTACCTTTGATGCCTTTTCTCTAAGACAAAGCAATATCCTGTGTGTGTTTCAACTATTTCCTGTTAAGATTATATGTCATAAGTCTTGCATCTTAATCCTTCTGCGACATTTTCAAACGTGGTATCATTGATTTTAGAGAATATTATACGCCTACCTATCTTGAATGAAACTACATACATATGTTAAAATTATTAAGATTCCATGAAAAGAGATTACAATTTCTGTGTACAACATTATGATAAGTTAGACAATACCACATTATCAGCAATTATCAGCTACAAAACATCTTGCAGTAAATGACCTAATTAATTAACATAACAGAATCACCAGGAATAATAAATACAGAACGTTCGATGGTCAAGCATATAGTATTGTAAAATCATTTACACAGCTTTAAGTGACTGTAAAAGTATCTGAAATGCAGTTTACTTTAATATATATATTATGGTTTTATCTAGATATGATAGGATAGTTTTGTTTGGTATCAATCCTTTAATTGGTATAGTTATATTTCTGCATTTGGAATAATTTGTATCAGCATCAAATGTTACATAGTTATGAATGCACACAAAATAATGATACAGCAAATTCAGAGACATTATTTAATATTCTTTTATTAAGAGACATCGTAACGTTTGAATGCAGTAACATCAAGTAATTGAGGACACTCATTTAATGTATCAAGTCTTGAGTAAAATATGAATTATTCCGGTTGAGGAAAGCATATTAACCAGACAGTGTTACTTTTTCAAGTACAAAAATGTATTCAATTTGAGTGGATTGTGAAAAAAAGTTAGCTTCAATTTTGGCTGAGTGCATTATGACATTGCCTTGTTTCTGTACACCATTGGTATCACAGCACTAACTGTGAAAAACAATATTCATGCAAAAATTACCAGTATGCCAATTTCATTATACAACCCCTGAAAATTTGATGAGACTTAAAGGTCGTGTTCCAATCCAAAGAGGAGAGTATTTTCAATTTTAATAATGGATTGATACAGGATGTTGATTTATTTGATGAAAATCTGGTTGACATTTCAACAATACTGCCATTTCATTTCAAGAAATAAAGTGTTTAATTTAATTTAGATTCTTACGTTAACGTATAAGATAAATGATAATAAGATAGATGATCAAGTTATTTCATGGCTGAATTTTTATTATGTTTGTAGTACGATGCAAATATGTTTCATTTTTTATCTTTTGTGTAAAGCAAAAAACAAATCTCACTAAAATTGTAGTAAAATGTCAAAATAATTAATAATAATAATAATAATAACAAAAATGATAATAAAAATAAAAATAATAATAATGATAAATAAATACATAAAATCAGTTTAATTCTGAACATATTTCATTATCAATATTGCATTTTTCCATTGTATGTGCTTCACTTGATCTATGTAAGAATTTAAAAAAATGTTTTATTATCTTTTACCTTAGCAGCCTTTTAATTTCATGCTGATTTTTTAATTTAGAATAATAAGTGTATATTATGTAGCACACTCTTAAACGAAACTGCCTACTAGTGATGAAATATAATACATTTAGTTCAGAAATGATAATTATATCTATTCATTATAAGTTCATGTCTGATTTGTTAGGGGGTTTTCGGGGGGATTGTTTCCTTTTTTGTTTTGTCTGTTTGTTGTTGTTTTTTGCTTTTTTGTTTATTCCTTTTTGTTATCAGGAAAACCATTATCTCTTATTTGGAACAACAATTTCGTGTTGAACATTTATTAGGTAATAGTAATATTTACATTTACATTCACATTTAGCCTCTTGTTGCAACACTCAAGTTGTGTTACATAATACAAACTCGTATCATTTATTATAATTGATAGTTTTAGCGTACATAGCATTGGTTATGATACGAACATCTGTTGAAACCCTCGAAAATCAATAAAAATGAAAATATGTTTCTGCATATCTCATAAATAAGACATTTTATACCACCTTGATCGGTCATAAAGTAACTGAAATAAACTCATAAAGACTTCCAATGGTGAATAGAAAGGATTTTTGATAACGTCTAGACGGGGAATAACAGTATGCATTCTTGCTTGCGAGTGACATTTTATTATTTTATGTAATTAATCAAACGCATACGCCATTGCAAAGGTTATTATTAATTTATATATATATAAATACTTATATTTTATACTGAATATTTAGGCCTTTTATCATTGAAATATAAATAGACTAAGTGTAATATTTCCTCTAAGGAAACATTTTAATATTTTCAAAATGTAAATTATACTTAACCTATTAACTTATATTGCAATTTACTTTATCAAGAAATTTTAGATCTATGAGATAAATACGGCTTATCTTATTTGATACTTGAAATGAACAAAAATGTAAAATTCACCTGCAACAAAGTCCTCAAACGAGTTTTTTTTGTAATTTGTTGTTCTTTTTACATTCTTACAAGCGGTTGGTACACTTATTTATAGTTATATAGGTTGAATGAAACATGTAACGAAAGATAGAATTTGTTTGAAATGGGTATTTTCGATTTGCTAAAACTTAGTGATAGGCGTCTCCTAGCATTCCTTCGGCATGACAAAGTAAGCAGTAAATATATGGAAAAAAGAAAATATTCTTGAAATCAATTTATGCAAGAGACGGTATTAACTGAAGCAGGCAGTCTGATTTATTGCAATGCCTATTTTAATTTGTTTTAAAAGAAATGTTTTTGTCACTAAAAATCTATTTATAATGTATTTTGTAAATAAAAAATGTAATTTGTATTCAATTGGAGACCCTGAACCGTATTTCCTTGACATATCTTATACAAAAACAAAAACATCACATTTTTACAAATCTAATATCTAGCGAGCAATTTTGGCACAATCAGTCTTGTAAACATTGAATGAAGTATGAAGCTCCCAGCAAAAAGAATATGATTTATCAAAGTGTTTGATTTCTGTCCACGCATACCATTTTGCTTGATTGAGGTGTCTGTGAAACAAGCACAATACTTCATTTGTTACTATACTGGTGAATGATTTTGTGTTTGTTATACTTTTAGAATGTTTGTCAAATCATTTAAGAAACGTCCAAGTTAATTGATGAGACCATGAGTTATACCAAATGTCAGGTTACGTGATGTTCATAATATTTTGAATCGTCTATCAAAATGCTGAAAACATATGACTGCTACATCTACCAGAGATTTATTTCCGCATAACACTTGTATAACATTATGAACTCAAAACGAATTGTTTACCCTTTCACAATCAATTTCATGTCATTAAATCGTAGTTTTAAATGAAACAGAATAAATAGCATTTTGAATAACAGTATAAAAGTGTCTTGGTCTTTGAGTTTCTGCCTTTCAACTTTATGCTAGCGACTTTGAGCCGTACTGAAGAAATAACAAAGGCCCCCAAGTATATATCCGCAAGACTTGAGACCAGTTAAGATAAGCTATAAACATTTATTAATAATTGAGATTAAAAGCTACAGATGAACAATTTACATGTCAAAAATCCATTTGTTTTTATGCAGCTCTTAAATGATGTACACTCGTTTATGTATGTGAAATTGCCAAATTGCTTTTATGTAGGTTAAATTTCCAAATTGAAACATTGCAAAAACCTAGGAGATTCACGAAAATCATTAATTACCCGTGAATCAAACAAAGGGGTGTAATAATGTCAAAAGTTAACTGATAAAAGGTAAATAATAATTACAATACAATTTGAGAAAATAAATTATTCGTGTATTGTGTTTATACCAGATTTGTCCTAGAAACTATTTTAAACTTCTTGTTTTTTATTAAGAGAATGAAAATATAATTTTATGAAACATTGCGAATATCTTTTTATCTTAGACACAATATTTCTGAAGGGTGTCATATCATAAAATCCTTTAATCAGAATAAGTCAAGAGAAAACAAAATGTACCAGGGTTTGAATACATTCATTACTTTCATAGATACTTTACAGCCTTCACCAACTTACTATTACCATAGTGCACTGTTCAACGAATCTTCAAACACACGCCAAAAACCTTGTTAAATGCACAGATGCTTTGACTACTCGACGCTATTACCTGATACAATCGTGCGAATAAAACAGAATTATTGCAGCGTTAATGATCAACAAAATTAAAGTATTTTCCAGTGTATGTTATTTTTATCGTATTAATTTGAACGTGCATTGATTTATTTTCCCTTAGACGTCAAGGTGCGATAAACAATAACAATTCCATTTATAAAAGGAAAAAGATATAAACAGATAAACAGATTATCTATATTACTCAATATTGATGATTCTATAATTTAGTTTTGTTAATTTGTTGAACAAGCAATTATGAAACAGATATAACACATTGAATTCAAATAGACCAAATGTCTACAATGGTAATTGTAAATGATATAGCTGACCATGCTTACATGTTTCGTACATTAGTACATGATTCAATTAGAATATTTATAAATGGTTATATCTTCAGATAACAGATTATAATGAGAAATGATGTGCTTTGAGTTGTTTTACGGACAAAATATTACACTAAAATATACGTAGCAGCAACAGTAAATAGAGTTAAAAAGATACTTATGTTTCCTTTATTGAATAATTACATTGATCAAATTCTAAGATCACAGTTGGTAAATATTCTAATAAAAAACTAATCATACTTCAGAAGCATGCTACTAGAATATTTATTTGATCTAATTTAATTTCTTGATAATATGGAGAAGGTATTGCCGGATTTATGTTGCAGTTTTATATCATTAATTTTACTTTTAAAAATATATAACATACACTCTTTTGTAAGTATTGAACTAAACCCTGAAGTGTTGTTTTTTTTTCTTTATTCTTTATCTAGTGAGTGTGATTTTCCTTTATTTAGCTATTGTTAACTTGCATTTTATAAATCTTTTATGAGGGTAAATTACTTAAATTAGTGCCACTTTCATTTTATTTGTCTTGGGTGACTTATTTACTCAGTGTCTATGGCGGACTATGAACAATGTCGTTTTCCAGAAATAGTAAAGTTACTTTGAAAAATGAGCTTGCTAAATGTAAAAAATGCTTTGATCAAAATTTTTTGTTTAACTATAATAATTATAAATTCAAATTTGAAATTGGTGCAGTACAATTACACGAACTAATTCTTTTGAGTAAGTTTTTTACGCTGAAATGGTGTATTCATGGGCGTCTGACTTTGGGGAACAGAATATTTTTTTTATAATACAAACTCTTTTGATTTAATTGTAAATAATGGCGCACTTATTAACACGATTGTTAAATTACAAAGCATATTTCCCGACAAAACCAATTACTCAAAAACAAACATTATAAGAAAACAATACTAATAAACAATTCTAGTGCAAGTTCTGTCAATTAAGATAAGAACGAAAAATAAGAATTATATCAAAGAAAAAGCCGTATTTTCTTTATTTTCTTAATAACGTGCTTAAACAATCCATGCTGCAACGGTACTCAATGATTTGAAACCAATCGGATAGATTGATGCAGGCAAAACCTTTTGCAGTGTAACTACACTGCTGATTATTTTCTCTCTCCGGCAAATCATTATCTTATATTTGTTTCAACTATTTCCTGTTGCCCATATATAAGGTAATAGTATATGCCCTTAGTGTTGCATCAATATCCTCAAGCAACACTCGTACCTTTCAGTTGATATTATAAGTCTGCCTATCTGTAAAAAGAAATACTCACATGTGTTGAAAATATTAAAATTCAATAAAAAGAGAAAATATTTCACCTGAATCACATTAACATGTTATTCAATATAGTCTTTATCATAAATGATGCAACTGCAATTCACTTAAGCTAATTAATTAAGAAAACAGATTTATCAATCATAACACAGTAGAGTCAATATACAATCAAATAGTTTAATCTAATCATTTGCAATCTCGAAAGCGAATGTTAACGCATCTAAAATGCATTAGATCAGATTTAATGCTATTTAATTTATAACATTTAAGAGAGGAATTTTAGTGTCTAATAATCAAAGCATACATTTGGTGCAAACATCTGCCACGTAAGTAAGTACAACTAAATGCATGTATTGTAATTTAATTATTTATATTTCAACTACGTTCTATCGTATATAATTAAACTATTTTATGATATGTGGTTAACATTTATAGTTAAATACTATCTAATTAAAATGATAATAATAACTTTTATAAAATACTGTATAATATATAATATAAATTGCCGTTACCTTTTCTGTTCTTGTTGACAATTCTTTGTAACAAAATGACATATTATATGTTTTAGTATATTTACAAAGTATACCTCAATTTTGAAGGTAAATATAGTGCGCATATTGAACAAGCATAGTTAAGAGGCTTCCAACAACAAAAATAATATTCAATGTGTAGACATTATTTAGAAGTTCATCTCTTTTTATTGTAATAAATAGCTATTCAAAGAAGACCTGAAGCGTGCTTTAACTTTATTCAATTGTTTACGCCTCTGGATAGAATAGCGAAGACTATTTCATTCTGATCAATTGCAGTTCTAAATGAAATGTTTTGCTAAATTTTCGCGATGTCAGCTAGATATAATAGTATAGTTTTCTTTGGAAATAAGCCAAAAAACTTTCATCGATAATTATTATTGTAATATTTTAGCATTGGTATTTATTTGTATTTTTTCAGCAGAAAATGTTCGGATTGACTCCTTGTACGAATATCAATATGCGTGAAAACAATAAAGACATACACTAAGCCTCTCAAATGAAATTAATATATATTTCTTGAAGAATGTTTGTTTCGTTAAACTAATAGTCCAAACATTAAATCGTTGACATTTACAATATCATTTTATTTTTTGCATTATAATCAATGCAACAAACTGTCTGATAGTGATAGTTTTAGTTGTTGCAGGTCAAAGTTCTTATTAAAATCACTCCAGTCACTCAAGCTAAATTAAAATCATTAATCATAATAATCTAGATGTGTCTGTGAGTAGTATCAGAAAGCAAACATTAGATCGGAAGAGCACACGTCTGTGTGTTCCCAACGTGTTTCCAGCTGGGTTTAAACAAACAATATAAACATAATAAAGTACAATTTAAAGGACATGAAATCTTTAGCGTCATTTTGTATGTAAACGTTTGTAGGGTAAACAAAAAACAACATGCATCTTGGAATATGGGCAACATACCTTGTTTAATCAAACTGTAGAATTTACGGAAAAATACACTATTTACGGAGGTTCTCAAATGCTATATTTTTGTTCAGTCGTAAAGTTTTTTTGAGTTCACCATTATTCGACACAAATAAGCCATAAACACATCTTCATTGTTGTTATATTTTTCTGGTCCTTCGGTGTCATTGATTAAAGCACTTTTAAATGTTAAATTGAGTACAGGTCAAGCTGGTGCTAGGGAACGGGATGTTGCACATTTTAATTTCCCTCATATACAGATCATAAACCGATAATTTCCATGTCATTTTGCTGTGATTAATGTTTCCGAGTAAAAACTCTTTTTCAAGATCTGTACACCAAACCCTTCCTGTTTTCAAAAAAACAACAACAAGTGAACACTTGTGTGTTGGGAGTTTCATGTTATAAGCACGAAACATACTTGTTCGTATGCAAATTATATTCAATGAACTGTAAGTGTAAGTGGTGTGGGTAAATTAGTGTTTCATAGGGAACGTTTATGCATCGAAATATTTAAATGGATTGTAAAATAAATTAAAAGTATATCTATTGATGGAACTAAACCTTTTCCTTGGATAAACCTTTGCGTAAGAATATTATAATGTAAACTTAATTTATTATGCATAATCAATATAAAAATATTTACACACCTCCTCTATTGTTTGTGACAGGTCTATATTTTTCGGATAGACCTGTTTAAACAAAAGAAAGTACGTTATGAGGTCTATCTTTTGCACGTGCACAGGTCTGTTCTAGTAAGACAGACCCGGTCATGAAAATAACGTGAAAAAATAGACCTACCTGTGCACAGACAAAGAAAACATGAAATGCAATCAAAAATAATGTGTAAATGATAGCCATAATGTTCTTGCCTTACAAAATCGGGATACATATTTTAAACAAGATAATGTTTATTGAATTCACTTGGCAATTATTCCAGCATCCCTATATTATATCTTTGAATAAAAATGATGGATAGCATATCAAAGTTAGGACACATTTAACATTTATTTAATCGCATCATTTTTCAAAGAAATAGCAATCTTAGTGGCTCCTCTGTCATTCATATAACTGTTCACAATAACATAAAAAAAACGCTTCAAAACTATAGCAGTATTCACAGCATACTTATTACGATATTAAGCGTTCTAGAAAATTCACAGAAGATACAAATTGTACCAAAAATGCATATCGAGAAAATGCACCAAAATATGTCCGCTTCACAACTTTTCACCATTTCATATATACAACTTTCCACCAATTCATATATAACTTGTCAACAATATACACATGTAAGTCTTTCGTGGTCTGCTGCATTGTGTACACCGGTCTTACTGACATCACTGTCGATATTTGAGACCGGTGCGTATACAATGGGTCTGCTGGGTATCCGGACATTGCCCTCCGGGTAGTTGACCTCTCAGATTTATGCCCCCTTTTGCAGTGGCGGTCATTTGCCCCCTCAAAAATCTTTGGAAGGAGCGGACATTTGCGCCTCCCCCCCTTCCTGTTTTAAAAATGTTGAAATATTTAATTGTTGAATTGTTTGCTACCAAAATTCATCGCCTGTTGTCGAAATTTCATTGGGCTTGAATACACAAAAACTCTCGCGCAAATTTGTGAAAATTAAAAATAGAATCCATAAATAAATGAACTATAATGTTCCATTGACATACAAAAAAAAATTCTATACACGAGATGACAAGTGACAAGTCGCAACAGCCAAAAAAGTTCGTGTGTGTGTGTGGGGGGGGGGGGACGTCCGAGATGACAACTGCCAGGGGGCAAATGTCCTAGAATCTTCGATTTCTGATACGAAATACATTCATTTCTTAACCCTTTCGCTGCCAGAGGGTTATTGTTTTATTGATCACCTATTTGCCAGAGGGTCTTTAAGTAATTACTATATAATTAATTAATATAATCATTATTATTTGTTATTAGTATAATAATAATTATTGTCGATGGTATAATTTTCTTTATATTTATTATTTTTTTTATTATTATTATTATTATTATTATTAATAATAATAATTTATTATTATTATCATTATTATTGTAGAAACGGCTAAAGCCGTCCATATGGCAAATACGCCGAAAATAACATGGACGGCATAAGCAGTGAAAGGGTTAAAATACCTTCTATTACAGACCTCTTCACTTTATTATTTAGCTTTTTTTATTATTATTTTAAATGGAAAAGCATATATTGTTTTGTATTTAAGCAGAACGTTGATAAAAGCCTACCTGTATATGCACTGTGTTAAAGATAATATTTGTGCATTACATCAATTGCTTGGATCAGCCATTGCTCAAGCAAATATAGTTTTACGGTGTATAAGTTGGATATCGGCCTCGTACATCGATCTTTCTGTTTTGGAAAGACCTGGTCACGAATTTCATGAAACACCTCGAGCGCTACGCGCTCTCGGTGTCACATGAAATTCGTGACCAGGTCATTCCAAAACAGAAAGACCTCGTACTTGGTCGATATCCTATACATATCGAATGGTACATACGCTTGTACACATAGCTTGTGTAATAAAAATGATAATAGTAATATGCATATTTTATAATCATTAAAATGTTATTTGATTTTAATCATTGCGGCAACTGTTTTGCAATGTTACTTCGTGCAATATTAATACAATTTTGTACACTGATATATAACATAAATTATTCATCTTTTAATTACGATAATAATATAATAGTTGTACTTTTGGGTTTTACAACTACTTCAAAATTGTGTTGTCGATATATTTAAGATTAAGTAATTTATCATAAGAGATATTCTACTTGACAAATGTTATTGAATGAAACGGTAATAGCGCCGTTTTAATTCATTTTTGGCAATATATTCCGCGGAATATAAATGGTTTGCTCGTTATAAAAATATATTATGCTACAGTTTCATAAATACTAAAACAATTAGACTGGATTTTATATTGACTTCAACATACATGTATTTGTACAACATCCGGTGCTACAGTCCTACTTGCTTATTACTGATAACCTGTGAAAAATCACTTAATTAGTTGTATATAATTGCTATTATTGATAAGGTATTCGTAATGCAAATGTAGAAATTGGATTTAGAACTGAACAAAACAAAACAATGTTTTTTCGAAGGAAAATGTGAAGCTCCTAGTCCACAAAAATAATGATCACAATACACACTCAAAAGGCAAAGTAAGCAAATCTTCCATGTAAATAATGTAGCTAGAAACAAAATAAAGAGGTACAGGATTTAAATCACATCTATATCATAAATAAAAATATCATATTAGAGAGGTATATAGAGATCGTATCATAATCGGGTCTCAGAAAACAGCTTTAGATGTCATAAATCAGTGAGTTAATGATTATAGAAATTAATACTGGGTTTCCTCTTTTCTCCTGTTCTTCGATAATTATAAAATAGATCTGACATAACGATTCAATATAATCGGTTGTCTTACTCAATAAATTTATATAAAATTGCATTGATACAATGATCTTATATAATAATGATCTTACTTTTAGGTTTAAAGATATAATAAATTAAAGTTATAAATGCCATCGTATCGGAGAATGAGACAACAATTTTGTATGTCACTATGCATCGCTAAGTCGTAAATAACTACTTAAAGCCGGTGAAGGTCAAATGCCTAATTATTTCATTCCACCACACAACATTGCGTTTTAAAAAAGCCGAACAGATCTTGATGCAGATTTCAATGCATTTTTAGATAATGATATTGCATGTGTTATATGAAGATTTGCTGATAGTAAAACACTTGTTCACGAAAATTGAATTGAGTGAACTTGCTATGTTATAAACACAAAACATATAAACTGACAGTAGTGTCTTAAAAGAGTGACATTGAAGGGCATGCATATGCTTTAATTCATTCTTTGTTTTTTCATTAGTTTTAATTATATTATATTATTGTTTTACAATAATTTTGTATTTACAAGAAAAATAATGAACTCAAACAGCATGAAGAAGTTTTAAAACAATCATCTATTTACTTATTTCAAAACGCTAAAACTTGAAAATAATAACCTCTAAAATAGAATTTTTATAAAACTTTCAAATTTCACAGGTAATTTCGATTTTCTAAAACTAAGTGCATACCATGGACAAGACAAAATATTTACAGTAAATATGTGGTAAAAGGTAATATTCTTTAAATGAATTCATGAAAGAGACAGTAACTGAAGCAGTCTCGTATATTTTGATGTCTGTTTTAATTTTGTTTCCATATTACTAGTCAATTTGTCACTATAATTCTATTTGTGATGAAATTTGTCAATAAAAAGAAAATGTAAATATAAAGCAATCTATATTTAATTGGAGGCACTGAACTGTATTTCCTTTACATAACAATTACAACATCTAAAACAGTATCATTATATTTTATATTAAATATCCAAATCTGATATTTTACGAACAATATCGTCAAAATCTGATTGGCAAACATTGAATGAAGCAATACAGAAAATGATTTATCAAAGTGTTCGATTTCTGTCCATGCATATCCTTAGTGTTGATTGAGGTGTTTGTGAAATAAGCACAATATTTCATTTGTTACTCTACTGGTAAATGATTTTGTGTTTTTATACTTTTAGAATGTTTGCCAAATCGTTTACGACATGTCTAAGTTAATTGATGAGACCATGAGTAATACCAAATGTCATGTTACGTGTTGCTTTTAAAAATATTTTGATTCTTCTAACAAAATGCTAGAAACACATATTCGCTACAAATATCAGAGAAAAATAGTACTTTAAAACAATCGTACAGGAAAAAGTATAGTGCTACTGGTTGCTTTTCTTTTTATTGTTAGCATCTATCTATGATGAGTCGATTCATTTGGGAGTATTGCAAGAATTTTATAAGGATTACGTACATGTAGTTCTATCAAAAGGTCGGAAACGGACTATTTCTGCTTAACACGTCGTTTATTATCATCCAAAATTTATATTACATGTACAAATTACTTTATTACATGATCGATATTACTGGACATTAAAAACTAAAACTATGTTGTTGTCAACAACACTTTTTTGATACACTTACAAATAGGTATGATATGCTTTATGTTCATGTCATCGTTAGAGCCCTACTGTGGAAATAACCATAAAACCTCAGTATATATCCGCAAGACATGTTCAGATAAGCTATGAACTAACCAGATGAATAATTTGTCTGTCAAATATCTATTTGTTCTTTTGCAACTCTTAAATGATGTTCAAACTTTTTTGTAGGTGAAACTGCCAAATTGTAGTATTACAAAAAACCTAGGAGTATCACGGACTTCTATATTACCTTTGAATCAAATGAAAGGGGTGTAATTATGTCAAAAGTTAACTGATAAAAAGTAAATTACAGTTTGAGAAAATAAATCGTCCGTGTATTTTGTTTCTTATGCCAGATTTAGCTGAGAAATTATTTTAAACTTCTTGTTTCATTTTTCATGTTGTTTTCTTTCTAAATCAATAAATTGATATTAAAATAGTTTTTTTAACCAAATGAATGTAACTGATTGTTTAATTATGTAAAGCATTGCCAATACCTTTTACTTTTAGACATACTGTTTCTGAAGAGTGTCACACTCGTTCGGTATCATGTCAGGTTTTTAAATTAGTTCAGAGAAAACAAATTGTACCTGTTCCTGGGTTTTAATACATTTATTACTTTCATAAATACTTTAAAGCCTTCACCAACTTACCTTTACCATAGTGCACTAATCAACGAATCTTCAAACACACACCAAAGTATTAGTTAAATACACATGTGCTTTGAATACTCGACGCTATTACTTGATACAATCGTGCGAATAAAACAGAATTATTGCAGTGTTAATGATTCACAAAATTAAAGTATATATTCTAGTACATGCTGTTTTTTCTCATAAACATGTCACAGCCATAATATAAATATTACTTTGAAATGTCATTGATTCATTTTCTCGTTGACGTCAAGCTGAGAAGAAACAATAACAATAAAATAAAATAAAATGTAAACAGTTATAAAATCAAAAGTCAGGTGAAGATAAACCGATTATCTAGATTACTCAATATTGATGATTCAATAATAGAATGTAGTTGATGAACAAGCAATTATGAAACAGATATAACACATGGAATACCGTGAGACCAAATGTCTACAATGTTAATTGTAAATGATATAGCTGACCATGTTTACATGTTTCCTACATTAGTGCATGACTCATATGAATATTCAGTGTTTTTATCTGCAGATTGTGACGAGAAAGGATGTGTATTGAGTTGTATAACAGACAAAATATGATACTTAGGACATACCCGGCATCATCAACAAATAGAGTTAAAACATACTTATGTTTCCAGTATTGAATAAGTACATTTATCACAATTTGTATCATTAATCTTATAAAAACCAGTCATACTTCATAACCATGTACCTAGAATGTTTATTTGATATAATTTAGTTTAAAATATTGATAATTTGACCGGAAAGGTATTGCTAGATTTATGTTGCATTTTTATAACCTTTATTTTTAAAAATTTTGCACTCTGTTATAATCTAGTAAGTGTGCTTTTCCTTTATCTAGCGCGTGTTAATTTGCATTTGTTATATCTATTATGTAGTAATTTACTCAAATTGATGTCACTAACATTTTTATGTTTTAGGTGACTTAATTACTCAGTGTCCATGGCGGACTATGAACAATGTCGTTTCAAAGAAACAGTAAAGCTACTACGAATCATTATGATTTTGCTGAATGTCAAAAATGCTTTGCATTATAAAATTATTGTTTTCGATTATAAATTCAAATTTGAGATTGGTGCAGTGCAATCACATGAGCTTATTCTTTTAAGATAGTTTTTGACGCTATAATAATGCATTCATGGGCGTCTTACTTTGTGGAACAGAATGCTTCTTTATAAAAAAAACTCTTTTTATTTAATTGTTAATAATGAAGCACTCATTAACACGATTGTTAAATAACAAAGCATATTTCCCGACAAAACCAGTTACTCAAAAACAAACATTCTAAGAAAACAATATTAATAAACAATTCTAATGCACTGTAAATTAAGATTAGAACGAAAAATAAGAATCATATCAAAGAAAAGAACCGTATTTTCCTAAAAAAGGTATAAAAAGTAAGAGTTTCAAAACGTGCTTAAACAATTCATGCCGCAATGGTTCTCAATAATTTGAAACTAATCGGAAAGATTGATGCAGGCAAAACCCTTTGCAGTGTAACTACACTGATGATTATTTTCTCTCTCCGGCAAATCATTATCTTATATCTGTTTCAACTATTTCCTGTTGCCCATATATAAGGTAATAGTATATGCCCTTAGTGTTGCATCAATATCCTCAAGCGACACTCACACCTTCCAGTTGATATTATAAGTCTGCCTATCTATAAAAGAAAATACTCACATGTCTTGAAAATATTAAAATTCAATAAAAAGAGAAAATATTTTACCCGACTCACATTAACATGTTATTCAATATCACCTTTATCAGAAATGATGCAACTGCAATTCACTTAAGCTAATTAATTAAGAAAACAGATTTATCAATCATAACACAGAAGAGTCAATATACAATCAAACAGTTTAATCTAATCATTTGCATTTTGGAAAGCGAATGTTAACGCATCTAAAATGCATGACATTAAATGCTATTTAATTTATAATATTTAAGAGAGGAATTGTAAAGATAACAGTCTCAAATGTTTAAGGATACATTTGGTGCAAAGATCTGCCACGTAAGTAAGTTCAACCTAATACATGTAATACATGTATTGTAATTAAATTATTTTTATTTCAACTACGTTATATCGTATGTTATTAAACTATTTTATGATATATGGTTACCATTTATAGTTAAATACTATCTTATTTAAATGATTATAATAACTTTTATAAAATACTGCATAATATATAAAATAAATTGCCGTTACGTTTTGTGTTCTTGTTGACAATTCTTTTTAACAAAATGACAAATTATATTTTAAAGTATATTTACAAAGTTTACCTCAATTTTGAAGGTAAGTATAGTGCGCATAATGAACAAGCATAGATGAAAGGCTTCCAACAAAAATAATATTCAATGTGTAGACATTATTAAGAAGCTCATCTCTTTATATTGTAATTAAAGCTGTTTAAACAAGACTCCTTTACAAGACCTGAAATGTGCTTTAACACGTTTTCTTAATTCAATTGTTTATGCCTCTGGATAGAATAGCGAAGAATATTTCATTCCGATCAATTGCAGTTTTAAATGAAATGTTTTGCTAAATTTTTTGCAGTGTCAGCTAGATATAATAGTATAGTTTTCTTTGGGAATAATCCAAAAATCATTCATCGATAATTATTATTGTTATATTTTAGCATTTGTAATAATTTGTGTTTTTTCTGCAGAAAATGTTCGGATTGACTCCTTGTACTAGTATCATTAAGCGTGAAAACAATAAAGACATACATTAAGCCTCTCAAAAGAAATTAATAAATATTTCTTGAAGAATATTTGTTACGTTTAACTAATAGTCCAAACATTAAATCGTTGACATTTACAATATCATTTTATTTTTGCATTATAATCAATGCAATGAACTGTCTGATGGTGATAGTTTTAAATGTTGCAGGGCAAAGTTCTTATTAAAATCCCTCCAGACACTGAAGCTAAATTAAAATCATTAATCATTATAATCTAGACGTGTCTGTGAGTAGTATCAAAAAGCAAACATTTGATATGGAAAATATTTCAATGTTGTGTGATCTCAACGTGTTTCCAGCTGGGTTTAAACAAACAATATAAACAAAATAAAGTACAATTCATAGGTCGTGAAATCTTTAGCGTCATTTTGTATGTAAACGTTTGTAGGATAAACAAAAAACAACATGCATCTTGGAATAAGGGCAACATACCTTGTTTAATCAAACTGTACACTGTACGGAAAATGCACTATTTACGGAGGCTCTAAAATGCTATATTTTTGTTCAGTAGTAATAGTTTTTTTGAGTATACCATTCATTATTCGACACAAATAAGCCATAAACACATCATCATTGTTGTTAAATTATTTTCTGGTCCTTCGGAGTCATTGATTAAAGCACTTTTTAATGTTAAATTGAGTACAGGTCAAGCTGGTGCTAAGGACGGGATGTTGCACATTTTAATTTCCCTCATATACAGACTCAATTAAACCGAGAATTTCCATGTAATTTTGCTGTGATTAATGTTTTCGAGTAAAAACTCTTTTTCAAGATCTGTACACCAAACCCTTCCTGTTTTCAAAAAAAAAAACAACAAGTGAACACTTGTGTGTTGGGAGTTTCATGTTATAAGCACGAAACATACTTGTTCGTATGCAAATTATATTCAATGAACTGTAAGTGTAGTTGGTGTGGGTAAATTAGTGTTTCATAGGGAACGCTTATGCATCGTTCTATTTAAATGGATTGTAAAATAAATTAAAACTATATCTATTGATGGAACTAAACCTTTTCCTTAGATAAACCTTTGCGTAAGTATATTATAATGTAAACTTAATTTATTATGCATAATCAATATAAAAATATATCGAATGGTACATACTATTTAGCTTGTGTAATAAAAATGATAACAGTAATATGCATATTTTATAATCATTAACGTTTTATTTGATTTTAATCATTGCGGCAACTGTTTTGCAATGTTACTTCGTGCAATATTAATAAAAATTTGTTCACTAATATATAACATAAATTATTCATCTTTTAAGTACGATAATAATATAATAGATGTACTTTTGGGTTTTATAATTACTTCAAAATAATGATCTTACTTTTAGGTTTAAAGATATAATAAATAAAAGTTATAAATGCCATCGTATCGGAGAATGAGACAACAATTTTGTATGTCACTATGCATCGCTAAGTCGTAAATAACTACTTAAGGTAGTACACCCCTAATGCACTGTCTCCACTTTGAAGAGTATTCAAATAGGCTAAAATCACTGTAAAGTGTATTGAAACTGAGGGGGCGTGGGTTCAAACCCCAGAAGGGGCAATTTTTTTCTTTCTTTTTAACATTTTTTATTAATCTCTCAGACCCCCTATGGAAGAAAAAAGTGTTTTATTTTAATTATATAATTATTGTAGGTATTTATTTACTAAATAATAGCAAATATGATACCAGATATTTTCAAAGTTTAATAAAATAAAAACTAAACGGTAAAAGTATTTTATATTTTGCAAGACCAACCAATATACATTCAAGAAAATTTAGGCAAACTTTGAAAATAGCCCCTCATTTTGGAAAATTTTTGGGATATTTTAAATAAGGCTTTTTACATAGGGAAATGGTCAAATTAGTGTTAAAAGTGGGTGGGGTAGGGTTACATTTTTATACATATTAAAAACATTTCGTTTAAAAACAATCATTTTGCTTGTTTAATTTGTTACCTAAATGTCATTATTTATTTTTTAACAATGAGCAAAAGGAAAACATTTTACATAATGATGATATTATAGGTTATTTAGAGTTTCCTCATTTCTGAAAAAAATCCCTTCTTATGGCAAAGTTTTAGTTCATAAAAATGTCCATAACTCATAAACCATACGGTAAATTTTGTTTAAATTTTGCATACAGGTGACATTTAAGGCATATAACTGTCCTAGGTTGTCAAATTTAAAATTCCTTATAGTGCCCATTAGGGGTGTACTACCTTAAAGCCGGTGAAGGTCAAATGCCTAATTATTTCATTCCACCACACAACATTGCGTTTTAAAAATGCCGAACAGATCTTGATGCAGATTTCAATGCATTTTTAGATAATGATATTGCATGTGTTATATGAAGATTTGCTGATAGTAAAACACTGAGTGAACTTGCTATGTTATAAATACAAAACATATAAACTGACAGTAGTGTCTTAAAAGAGTGACATTGAAGGGCATGCATATGCTTTAATTCATTCTTTGATTTTCCATTAGTTTTAATTATATTATTATTGTACAATAATTTTGTATTTACAAGAAAAACAATGAACTCAAACAGCATTAAAACGTTTTACAACAATCATCTATTTATTTATTTAAAAACGCTAAAACTTGACAATAATTTTAATACCTCTAAAATAAAATTTCTAATAAACTTTCAAATTTCACAGGCAAAGGGTAATTTCGATTTCCTAAGACTAAGTGATAGCCATATACTTGCATACCATAGTCAAGACAAAGTAATTACAGTAAATATGTGGTTAAAGGTAATATTCTTTAAATGAATTCATGAAAGAGACAGTAACTGAAGCAGTCTCGTATATTTTGATGTCTGTTTTAATTTTGTTTTCATATTACTAGTCAATTTGTCACTAAAATTCTATTTGTGATGAAATTTGTCAATAAAAAGAAAATGTAAATATAAAGCAATCTATATTTAATTGGTGGCACTGAACTCTATTTCCTTTACATAACAATTACAACATCTAAAACAGTATCATTATATTTTATATTAAATATCCAAATCTGATATTTTACGAACAATATCGTCAAAATCTGATTGGCAAACATTGAATGAAGCAATACAGAAAATAATTTATCAAAGTGTTCGATTTCTGTCCATGCATATCTTTAGTGTTGATTGAGGTGTTTGTGAAATAAGCACAATATTTCATTTGTTACTCTACTTGTAAATGATTTTGTGTTTTTTTTATACTTTTAGAATGTTTGCCAAATCGTTTACGACATGTCTAAGTTAATTGATGAGACTATGAGTAATACCAAATGTCATGTTACGTGTTGCTTTTAAAAATATTTTGATTCTCCTAACAAAATGCTAGAAACACATATTCGCTACAAATATCAGAGAAAAATAGTACTTTAAAACAATCGTACAGGAAAAAGTATAGTGCTACTGGTTGCTTTTCTTTTTATTGTTAGCATCTATCTATGATGAGTCGATTCATTAGGGAGTATTGCAAGAATTTTATAAGGATTACGTACATGTAGTTCTATCAAAAGGTCGGAAACGACTATTTCTGCTTAACACGTCGTTTATTATCATCCAAAATTTATATTACATGTACAAATTACTTTTAAATTATTACATGATCGATATTACTGGACATTAAAAACTAAAACTATGTTGTTGTCAAGAACACTTTTTTGATACACTTACAAATAGGTATGATATGCTTTATGTTCATGTCATCTTTAGAGCCCTACTGTGGAAATAACCATAAAACCTCAGTATATATCCGCAAGACATGTTCAGATAAGCTATGAACTAACCAGATGAATAATTTGCCTGTCAAATATCTATTTGTTCTTTTGCAACTCTTAAATGATGTTCAAACTTTTTTGTAGGTGAAACTGCCAAATTGTAGTATTACAAAAAACCTAGGAGTATCACGGACATCTATATTACCTTTGAATCAAATGAAAGGGGTGTAATTATGTCAAAAGTTAACTGATAAAAAGTAAATTACAGTTTGAGAAAATAAATCGTCCGTGTATTTTGTTTCTTATGCCAGATTTAGCTGAGAAATTATTTTAAACTTCTTGTTTCATTTTTCATGTTGTTTTCTTTCTAAATCAATAAATTGATATTAAAATAGTTTCTTATAACCAAATGAATGTAACTGATTGTTTAATTATGCAAAGCATTGTCAATACCTTTTACTTTGAGACATTCTGTTTCTGAAGAGTGTCACACTCGTTCGGTATCATGTCAGGTTTTTAAATTAGTTCAGAGAAAACAAATTGTACCTGTTCCTGGGTTTTAATACATTTATCACTTTCATAGATACTTTAAAGCCTTCACCAACTTACCTTTACCATAGTGCACTAATCAACGAATCTTCAAACACCAAAATATTAGTTAAATGCACATGTGCTTTGAGTACTCGACGCTATTACTTGATAAAATCGTGCGAATAAAACAGAATTATTGCAGCGTTAATGATTCACAAAATTGAAGTATATATTCCAGTTCATGCTGTTTTTTCTCATAAACATGTCACAGCCAGAATATAAATATTACTTTGAAATGTCATTGATTCATTTTCTCGTCGACGTCAAGCTGAGAAGAAACAATAACAATTCCACCTATAACATGTATAGAATGTAACAGTTATAAATCAAAAGTCAGGTGAAGATAAACCAATTATCCAGATTACTCAATATTGATGATTCAATAATATCATGTAGTTGATGTACAAGCAACATATAAAGCAGATATAACACATGGAATACCGTGAGACCAAATGTCTACAATGTTAATTGTAAATGATATAGCTGACCATGTTTACATGTTCCCTACATTAGTGCATGACTCATATGAATATTCAGTGTTTTTATCTGCAGATTGTGACGAGAAAGGATGTGTATTGAGTTGTATAACAGACAAAATATTATACATGTACTTAGGACATACCAGGCAGCATCAACAAATAGAGCTAAAAACATACTTATGTTTCCAGTATTGAATAAGTACATTTATCACAATTTGTATCATTAAACTTATAAAAACCAGTCATACTTCATAACCATGTACCTAGAATGTTTGTTTGATATAATTTAGTTTAAAATATTGATAATCTGACCGGAAAGGTGTTGCTAGATTTATGTTGCATTTTTATAACATTTATTTTTAAAAATTTTGCACTCTGTTATAATCTAGTAAGTGTGCTTTTCCTTTATCTAGCGCGTGTTAATTTGCATTTTTTATATCTATTATGTAGTAATTTACTCAAATTGATGTCACTAACATTTTTATGTTTTAGGTGACTTAATTACTCAGTGTCCATGGCGGACTATGAACAATGTCGTTTCAAAGAAACAGTAAAGCTACTACGAATTATTATGATTTTGCTGAATGTCAAAAATGCTTTGCATTATAAAATTATTGTTTTCGATTATAAATTCAAATTTGAGATTGGTGCAGTACAATCACATAAGCTTATTCTTGTTAGTAATTTTTGACGCTATAATGATGCATTCATGGGCGACTCACTTTGTGGAACAGAACCCTTTTATAACACAAAGACTGTTTATTTAATTGTAAATAATGGAGCACCTATAAACACGATCATTGTTAAATTGCAAAGCATTTTGTCTGGCAAAACCAATTACTCAAAAATAAACATTTTAAGAAAGCAATATTAATAAACAATTTCAGAACACGCACTGTTAATTAAGATAAGAACGAATAATTACAATCATATCAAAGAACAAAGAACAAGTATAAAAGGTAAGAGTTTCGAAACGTGTTCTAAACAGTTCATGCCACAAGGGTACTCAATAATTTGAAACCAATCGGATAAATTCATGCAAACAAAAAACATGACAGTGTAACTGCACCTTTGATGATTTTCTCTCTCCGGCAAATCATTATCTTATATTTGTTTCAACTATTTCCTGTTCCCCATTTATTAGGTATTAGTATATGCCCTTAGTGGTGCATCAATATCCTCAAGCGACACTCACACCTTTCAGTTGATATTATAAGTCTGCCTATCTGTAAAAGAAAATACTCACATGTGTTGAAAATATTAAAATTCAATAAAAAGAGAAAATATTTTTCCTGAATCACATTAACATGTTATTCAATATAGTCTTTATCAGAAATGATGCAACTGCAATTCACTTAAGCTAATTAATTAAGAAAACAGATTTATCAATCATAACACAGTAGAGTCAATATACAATCAAATAGTTTAATCTAATCATTTGCAATCTCGAAAGCGAATGTTAACGCATCTAAAATGCATCAGATTTAATGCTATTTAATTTATAACATTTAAGAGAGGAATTTTAAAGATTACAGTGTCTAATATTTAAAGCATACATTTGGTGCAAACATCTGCCACGTAAGTAAGTACAACTAAATACATGTATTGTAATTTAATTATTTATATTTCAACTACGTTCTATCGTATATAATTAAACTATTTTATGATATGTGGTTAACATTTATAGTTAAATACTATCTAATTAAAATGATAATAATAACTTTTATAAAATACCGTATAATATATGATACAAATTGCCGTTACCTTTCACGTGTTCTTATTGACAATTATTTTTAACAAAATGACATATTATATTTTTATTTTAAGTAAAATTACAAAGTTTACCTCTATTTTTAAGGTAAATATAGTGCGCATAATGAACAAGCATAGTTAAGAGGCTTCCAACAAAAATAATATGCAATGAGTAGACTTTATTTAGAAGCACATCTCTTTATATTGTAATTATAGCAAACAAGACATTTTCAAACAAGACTCCTTTACCAGACCTGAAATGTGCTTTAAAACGTTTGCTTTATTCAATTGTTTACGCTTCTGGATAGAATAGCGAAAAATATTTCATTCTGATCAATTGCAGTTTTAAATTAAATGTTTTGCTAAATTTTCGCAGTGTCGGCTAATTATAATAGTATAGCTTTCTTTGGAAATAATCCAAAAATCATTCATCGATAATTATTATTGTTATATTTTAGCATTGGTAATAATTTGTATTTTTTCTGCAAAAAATGTTCGGATTGACTCCTTGTATTATCATTAAGCGTGAAAACAATAAAGACATACACAAAGCCTCTCAAAAGAAATTAATAAATATTTCTTGAAGAATATTTGTTACGTTTAACTAATAGTCCAAACATTGAATCCTTGACATTTACAATATCATTTTATTTTTTGCATTATAATCAATGCAATGAACTGTCTGATTGTGATAGTTTTGAATGCTGCAGGGCAAAGTTCTTATTTAAATCCCTCCAGACACTGAAGCTAAATTGAAATCATTAATCATTATAATCTAGACGTGTCTGTGAGTAGAATAAGAAAGCAAACATTTGATATGGAAAATAATACAATGCTCTGTGATCCCAACGTGTTTCAACAAACAATATAAACAACACAATATGACATGAAATCTTAAGCGTCATTTTGTATGTAAACGTTTGTAGGGTAAACAGAAAACAACATGCATCTTGGAATAAGGGCAACATACCTTGTTTAATCAAACTGTACAATTTTCGGAATATGCACTATTTACGGAGGTTCTCAAATGCTATAATCAGTAGTAATTCAGTAGTAGTTTTTTTTAATTAACCATTATTCGACATAAATAAGCCATAAATACATCTTCATTGTTGTTATATTTTTTCTGGTCCTTCGGGGTCATTGATTAAAGCACTTTTAAATGTTCAATTGAGTACCGTTCAAGCTGGTGCTAGGGGACGTGATGTATGTTGCACTTTTTAATTTCCCTCATATACAGACTCAATTAAACCGAGAATTTTCATGAAATTTTGCTGTGATTAATGCTTCCGAGTAAAAACTCTTTTTCCAGATCTGTACACCAAACCCTTCCTGTTTGCAAAAAAACAACAACTGAACACTTGTGTGTTGGGAGTTTTATGTAATAAGCACGAAACATACTTGTTCGTGTGCAAAGTATATTCAATGAACTGTAAGTGAAGGTGGTGTGGGTAAATAAGTGTTTCATAGGGAACGTTTTCGCATCGAACTATTTAAATGGATTGTAAAAGAAATCTATAGATGGAACTTAACCTTTTCCTTGGATAATCCTTTGCGTAAGTATATTATAATGTAAACTTCATTTTATTATGCATAGTCAATACAAGAATATATTTTTTTCTCGAAAGTATAATCGAATGGTACATACATTTTAGCTAGTGTAATGGAATTGATAATAATGATATGCATATTTTATAATCATTAAAATATTATTTGATTTTAATCATTGCGACAACTGTTTTGCATGGTTACTTCGTGCAGTATTAATAAAATATTGTTCACTTTTATATATTAACATCAATTATCATTAAAATTACGATAATATAATAACAGTTGTACTTTTCGGTTTTACAACTACCTCTATCAATATTGTATTGTCGATATATTTAAGATTAAGTAAATCATCATAGGGGATATTTTAGTTGACAAAACAAATGTTATTGAATGAATCGGTTATTGCACCGTTTTCGGCATAATATATTGCAAAAAATTTCCGCCTACTACAAAAGGTAAGATCATATAAAAGAATGCTACATTTTCATAAATACTGAAAACAGTTAAACCTGAATTTCTATATAATTATAATCCAACGTATCAATACAACATCCGGTGCTGCAGGCTAATAATTAACTACCTGCAGGTAATTACTGAATTGGGTATCTACCTATTCGTAATGCATATGCAGTAATTGGTTATAGCGATCGTATTATAAATAATAGGTTTCAGAAAACAACTTTAAACGTCACAATTCAGTTACTAAATGCTTATAAAAATTATTTCTCCTCTTTATTTCCAGTTCTCCTGAAATTTGATATATAAAATTGCACCGATACAATGTTTCAATAGGATCGGTAGTCTTACTCTAGAAATGTATATACACATGCATTGATACATGTACCGTGTTTCATTAGAGTCGGTAGTTTTTCTCAAGTAATTTACATAAAATTGTATTGATACAATGATCTTTTATAATCAGTTGTTTCAGTTTTAAGTTTAAGATATGATAAATAAAAGTTTATGGACCTCGATAGATTAAATGCAATTTAAGATGCATTTTTAGATTATCATATTGCAGGTGTTATATGAAGATGTGCTGATATTAACAGTTGTTCACGAAAATGGAATTGGGTGAAATTTCTATGTTCTTCATATGATTATGATATTTTTTATGTTATTCATATAAACTGACAGCAGTGTGTTTATACATTAATATTCAAGAACTAATTCATGGTCATACTGTCTTATAAAGTATCTATCTTTGGTTTATAAGTAATTTAAATTATAGCATTGTCGCACAATCGTATTTGCAAGGAAACAAGGAACTTTCAAAGCATTTAAAAATGGCAATAACTTATATAATTATGCTTGGCCCTGTTATAATTATTATATTGCCGCGACCAGTATAAGAAGATTCCAGAACGAAATATTTTATATCTATACCCACAGTAGAATGAATGTGAATTGTATCGGAACAAAATCAATTAATAAAAGCCATAAAGCAGTACAAAAAAGATAAAATACGTCAGACAAAAAAAACTTTAAACAATGTCGCAATCACAATTTGAATTAGGTCGATCACCTGCAGGTTGGTAGCAATAAAGCAGTATACTCCAGAGAAACAAATCAAAACAGATAACATTGAACAATGTTGCACTAACAATCTAAATTAGGTCAATCATTTGCAGATAAATGGATAATTGCTCGTTCATATTGCACTGTTGGTACGGATTAAGAGAATAATAACGGATATGGTGCACTGTTATAATCTGGGTAACGATTAACACTTGTATTTAAGCTTAGAACAAGATTTGATGCCATTCATCCCAATGATCAGAGTGGTAAGCGAGCAATTTATTGTAAAGCTTAAATGTTTTTGCTTTACGGATGTAGCACGTGCTAAGTATTTCAACAATGTCCCCATTTTATATCATGCGTGTGATAAAATACTAGTTATGGGTAGAAAATAAAGTAGATATTTGTTTGTTTGTGTGTTAGATGATATTTTATTTCATCCAGTGAGCTTTAAAAACAATATTCTCACGATTGAGTTTTAAAAGGTTTGTTAACAAAACATAATGTTGATAAAATCTTTTAATTTCCATTACACTCTGATAAATATTTTTGCCACAAGTTGCCACAGTATACAACGAAATACTTTATGTTCAAACACACAATTGAATAAAATCCTTTAAACGTGGAAGCATTTATCGGCAGAAAGTAAACAATCGATAATGCTAATAATACAGTATGAAAATCAAAATCAAATCGGATAAGATTACTATGAACAGCGTCTCGGTTGCAATCTAATTTGTGTCAATTTCCTAAAGGAAAAAAAAACTCATAATTGTTTGATAATGTTGCATGGTAGAGGAGTATTACGGGAAATACGGGATAGTGTTTATGATAATGATAATTTTCAGAATTAACGAACATGAGTTACATTTTTTCAGCTTAGACGAGTGTCTGCCGCTCTAACCTGTAAATGTGTGTGTGTGTGTTTTTTGAAACAACACGGATATAACTATAAAATCAATTGAAAAATGCATTTTACAATAATTATAGAAATGCATTGACGTCAATGTTCTGAAATGAAATATGATGGTTCGCATATAAACATATCTCATTTCTTTGAAAATACGAAAAGAAGAATGCTAAATAAACGAACAAATCTCTATGAGCTTACATGTATGAACGTTGAGCAAAACAACTCCTAAGTCAAGGAAGCAGCTTGAACGATTGAAAAGTGCTGAATTGTTTGGATTAATAATTATTTCAAAGAAACTAACCTGTTTTATTAGATGTAAAATTTGTTGAAACACAATTTGACAATAAGCAATTTGTATTAAATACTTGTTCCACTATCTATTTATCCAGATTGCAGTTCTGGTTGTTGAATTTTTGAAAATTAAATGTGCTTTTAGGTATTTATCTTCACGTTTCATAGGACTTTTCACCCGTTAGTCTATGAATCAATTTATTTGAAAAAGGAAGTATTTATTTAATCTGGCTGAATAAATTATCATAGATTGATAGCAAAATAATATGGGACGACACTTGTTCTAATTATTCTTTAGTCGTATTATTTGATTGCGCTCCCTGCTCGATGAAACAATACTTACACTATTAATATTGATGTTCAAAAAGAGCTCGAATTTGGCTTCTGTATTCTTGAATATGAAATAATCATTAAAAAGCAAAAGTATGTTAACATTTAAGATGATTCACAATAATAAGAAACAGTATTGTAGAGTGTCATAATAGAAAAGCAATAAAGATGTAATATGAATTGAGCAGGTGTGCATACTGAATAAATATTGTACTTAGTTAACTATTACTGTTCAGTATCTACATTTTCTATGAAATTTATGAAAGTTATCTTAACCACAAGTCTTAGTATAATAAACAGTATAACAAGAATAATGCAATATGATTTGTGTGTGTGTTTTTTTTCTCTGTCCTGTAAATGCTGTCGCATTTCGTTTTCGCTAAAAAGATATTTGTTGTAACTTATTATCAACTTTGTGTATTAAGAGTTACATTTATTATTGATAAATGTAAATATAGAAAGTGGAAAAGTGAAAAAAGAATATCATCTCGACCAATCAAAACACTGATGGATATTTTGAATTTTGGTTTAATTTATTTTGACATTATTGTACAATAGTTTTAATTATGCCAAAAAACTTTATAATGTATTTAAAGCAAATACAAATTGGAGTGTGTAAGAAGAAAGTGTGTGGGTTTTTTTTCTTTGTTGTTGTTGTTGTCGTTGTTGTTATTGTTGAATGAATTCAATTGTTCAATTCAATCATGAATTGTTTCGTCTTTACAGGAAAGAGATCTACATAAGACTTTGATTTCTTTTTTTCAATCCTGTTTTATATAGGGTTGCTGTACCATAATTGTAAAAGTTTGCATTATATGATAAAACAACTGTTTAAAACAAAATATTTCGTCTCTTTACATAAGCAGAATATAATTTTAATCAACACTCTCACAGGCCTTTTGTTATGAATTCGATCAATATGTCTGTGAAGTGTTTCTTTTTTCAGCAACAGTACACGGATTAAGTTATACTGAGGAATTCTCAAATAACATTAAGATATTTCGTTTGATTTTCTCAACTAACCTATTTCATAGTATTTAGATGCATTTGTGAAAAACTCAAAAACCAATGAAATTCAAATAAAACTTTTGAAAATCTCATAAACAAGCAATTCAAATCCACCTTTATCAGTCATTTTGCAACTGTAATATGTTCTTAAAAACATAAAGTAACGAAAAAAGGTTCTTCCAATTTACATTGACAAAGCGGTGCTTAGAAGTTTTTTTTTGAAATTAAATGTAAGACTTTCGTTTCATTCTTAAAACAGTTCAACTGATTGTGGTATTTAATTTTTAATCAAGTGATCTGCAAAATAGATATATGTATATCATCACATCTTGTCAATTTTATCAATTTAATTAAAATGGTGCAATCAGTTGTTGAAGTATTTGTGAATCTAGTCGTATGTCAAGTACTTCAAACAATGTTGAAAGCTGCAACGAATATACGTATACACGTATTTTAAAACTGTAAAAAGGTATATCAGATATAAATAATAAATATAACTGTTTGTTGTTGTTTTATTTAGTTTATTTTTCGCTTTTAAAATTGCCAATGCATAATCAATGTAAAATGGAAAAAAGATAGGAGTTTAGTGTGTGTATGAAATATACCAATATATTTGTTATCTGAAGAATTTCGGTGCACGATATGCATCAAAGATTTATGGTCTGTTCCATTTTTTGAAATCAAATAAAAACGCTGAATACACACGCAAGTGTTTATTACTGACGGAATAAAAACAAGCAATATTACTTGCAATGTTATAACGAAAGTGTAACATTTGCCTGAAGACATTGAATAGGAAAACTTTCGAATGATTTTGAAATTCCATTGCATTGATTTTACCAGATAAACAGTTCAATCGGTAACGGAAATGTTAACATCGTTTACAGCTTACATCATGTTGTATGGACTGATAAAATCAAATTTGTTGTTACAAAAATTGACTAGTGTATTTTATTTCTGACAAAAATCTAAAGCAAAAATAAATTGTCGTAAATATTAACAATAAAGTGCAACCTGTGTATTAGTAGTAGTTATATGCCTGGCAGCAGTAGTTATTATAGAGTATTTTAGCATTATACTTATACTATGAAGCACCTAAGACACTAATAGTGTAGGAAATGAACTAGTAAATCATGCATATTTTGGCGGTCAACCAGTCTATGTCTAGGAACAGTAAGTTTTATATACCAAAATGTTCACAAGGTTTCGTAGAATACGAAACGATATTTCATTTTAACCCAAATGGTCGGACAATCAAGAAATCCAAGATGGCGTCCAAGATGGCCGCCAAAATTCCTCAAAAACGGTAATTATCATTAATTGGCCAATGTTTTCAAGAATTTCAAAGTTAATTTTGTCTTCACATATAAATATGATAGGAAATACATGTTTACCGTAAATAAATTGGTTTTTGTCCACTTTTATGGGAGAAATATAAAATATTTGGAAGAATATCACGGAAAATGTATAATAAATAACCTAAAAATTAAATTTTTTATAAATTTTTATTTCCATGACAACATATTTCAATTTTTATTTTCATATTGTACTTTTTTGCAAGAGTACAACTTCAACTCTTATCATTTATGACAATTTTAATGTTTATTTACACTTTTCTTATGGACGCATTAGGATTTTAAATGGGTGGGGTATAATTAAATTCAGCTAAAATTTACATTTCTAAAAGTGCGTCTAATTCTTATGATTGAATGCCCAAATTATTGGGGTTTCTTTCACGTAGACTTCCTTTTTTTCTCTGAAATAAATACAAAAATGTGATGTTTAGAAATACATTGAAATTTCCATCAGTTTTCATGGTTGCCATGGTAACAGGTTATAGAAAATAAGCTAAATCTTTCCTTTAAATATACTTTTGCAACTTTACAAAATATATATACATCATAATCACAATACTTTTCAAATGACATTTTTAATTGACCGTGGTTATAACAATAAGTATAGAAATCAAAAAATTCATTCCCTTGATGATACTTTGCTTTTTAAATTAATACTGCATGTGTCGGTGTGACGTAAAACCCAATCTAACAAATAAAATAATAATACTGCAGACGATTTTTGTTTAAATAAAGACGATGCTGTTAAAGGTTACACAAACTATAAATCCAACTTAGTTTGTTTTTTACTTCATCATTATGTATATAATGACATATATTGCAGGATTTGTTTAAATACAGTTCCACATGCATATTTTAAAGAGGTTTCATAGTACTCGGATATGATAAAATTTGGATATGTCTAAAATCAAAACCTGTTATGCATGTTATTATACAATGTTCTTTAAGAGAATTAAGAACTTAAGATTTCATTTTTGTGTATTCAGACTTCATTGTTCCAGTTTTTGATGTTTTGGGCAGATCAGTAAAAATGTTTGTAAGGATCACCAACAGAACACAACAATTATTTAGTAACTGTTTTGTTTTTACCAAAATTGTTTATATTATGTGGATATCAAAATCATTTGACAAACTTATCAGGAATAAGATTTGTGATCTTAACAACTACAATTTTTATTGATGCTTAAGAGTTTTCTACGGTGGCACAAAGGTGACATGTGTGTGTTTTTATTTATCTCGTGGCCATAATATACTATGTCGTGGCCACGAGTTACTAAGTCGTGGCCACGAGATAGCTAAGTCGTGGCCACGAGATACTATGTTGTGGCCACGAGTTACCTATGTCGTGGCCACGATATACTATGTCTTGGCCACTAGTTACTAAGTCGTTGAAACGAGATAGCTAAGTCGAGGCCACGACATACTATGTCGTGGCCACGGATTACTAAGTCAGATTACACCATTTATATGAATTTCCCTTATTAACTAGGCGTGTGTTATAGTACAAGGATGCCCCTACTTTTCCAGCCTGTAAAAGTGCCACTTATTCAACTTATTGAATGTTCAATAATTTTACATTTAGCATCACTGTGACCCTGATTTTTGACCCAATGACCTCGAAATTATTAGATGCCATCTACTGATCAGGTGCAATGATCTTTCTGGGTTATATAAACCATGGCTTATCCCTTCTAAATTATTCATCAGACAAGGATTTTACCTAATAGGCTATCTACTGTCCATGGGCAATGTCCTTTCCAAATAAAATAAACCAGGACTTATTCCGTATAAACAAGGTTAACAGGCCGTAGCACGTACAAACTGACCAATTCGATAACAAAATTTGTCCCAACAAAGAGCTATAGTCAAAAATAATGTCTGATGGGCCTTGGAAGGTGTCTTTCTAAAATGATCTTAAAGACAAGTTCAAAGTGAATATCTTAAGTACTTTCAAAGAATAATGTTGCTTGTAAAAGTAAGTTGTTAAGTTTAAAGAAATCATAATATATATATATAGTGTATTCTGATTGATTAATTATCTCGTCGCCACGACTTAGCTATCTCCTGGCTACGACTTAGTAACTCGTGGCCAAGACATAGTATCTCGTGGCCACGAGATAAATAAAACACACACATGTCACCTTTGTGCCACCGTAAATATCTATTGTAGATGTACTTACAAAATATTTTATTGTTGTTACGAAAATGGTTTAACAAATTGTGCAAAATAGCACTATCCTTATGGACTCTCAGTTCCGATTTCGCGAGTTCCATAATACTAAGTATGCAATCTTAATTCTTCACTCAGTGATACAAAAAGCCCGTTTGTCACTTCTAAACTCTGGTGTATATTTATTAATTATGAAAAAGCGTTTGATACAGATATTCGTAAATTTTAGTAAAGTAAAAATGTGTCTAATCTAATCCAAATATGCTAATTTCTGATATTTGTTTGATGTCACCACAGGCCAAATGCGAGGGGAGTAACATTCATTTCTCCTTTGTTGTTTATTTTATTTTTAAATGATACCACTAATAATGTAAATCTTTACAGTATGAAGGAAAATGACCGTATTATGCATCCAGTGTACCTCATTTTGTTTGCAGACGATATTGTACTCTTTATTAGTCAGCTTACAAGTTAAATCAAAATATGTTACATCCCTACCCCTACTAAACGTTGTCTCTTTCACATGTTGGTGATTTATTCATATGATAGCCATAAACGCTGACAAAGATTAACATATTTTCTAACAATATCCGACTTTAAAAGAATATGCTTGTTTGTTTTTTAAAAAATCGAAAACTGCTATACCACACAGAACATTTTTCTCATCATTTTGGATGCAATATCGATACGAAATACCCAAACATGAAGTTGCAAGAGTTTTTGTCAAAAATCAACTCACATGTTTTCTTTTACAAGGAGACAAAGTTACATTAGTTAATATAAATTACTTTCATCATGTTCATAAAATGTTTTAAGTGTGGCATATAACAAGAAGCGAATTTTGCCAAAGCAATTCAACACGATGTAAAAGTTACTGTAAACATTGAACAAAAGGGTGAATGGTTGACGTACCAGACCGGCGAAAACCAATATAAGAAAACACATTGAATAACCAAATTCCAAAAGATATTCATAACCTTCATTTCTTCAGGTGATAAGCGTGTTACATGCTCTAAAACAATTATTTAAACAACAGATATTTTTAGAAACTGTGTTTACCTTCTCCAGCAATGTTTTGATAGCATTGAACACGTTACCAAAAGAGCCACCGTTTAGTATAGGTGTGTTTAGATTGATCGGGTGTTAAATTCGCACATACTGGTACTTTAGAAGCAACAGTTGTGATTTTGTCTGACCATGCTTTAAGAGCTTATCATAATCTTTTATAGTCATTTGATTCAAGTTAGATATCAAAACTAAATTGCATTTATTTGATTGTACTGTTGCTCCATATTATTATGTGGTTCTTATAAAATGAAAGAAATCGACCTGCTGGATATCGGATTGTGCTTGAGTACCAGATTAAAAAATATAACGTTATAGATATTTAAGGCCAATTTCTTGCCCTTTAATCAAAAGTTTCTTTTCTGCTTTCAACTAATAAAAAGTAACTCTTATTAAAACTTGCCAAATTTTTATATGAAGCCATGAATTACCAAATTGAAAAATTGCATGAAATTACTTTTTCGAAGGATGTATTGTAAATAGTACTAAGCACATCTGTGGATGTTTCTAAATTCAAACTTTTATCTTTTCATGTTTAAATGTTGAATTCTGCTTAAGCCAGTGCTAGGGTGCGTGGACAGTAGTTGACAGCACCGTCCATGATCTGGCTCAATCAAACCGAGCCTGCAACATTTACAATTTTGACGTCCTGGGCTTTCTTTAGGGATTCTTATTTTCTCTATTCTTATGCTTTGTATACTTCATTTTTTTTAACATACTTTAAAATATCGTGATGAATCTCTGACGATTTTTTCTATGTGTGCATGTAAATCGTGTTAATTTATAAACCAAATTCTTAAAAAAAAGATATGTTATTGTGTATTTAAAAATAAATCACCGGATATCTCTCTGCGAGTTTTAGTCAAATGTGTATTGGGCTATGTTCACTTTTCGGCTCTGTTGTGATTTGATATGATATTGTTGCTTTATGTTCAGGTATAACATCTTAGAAATACACTGTATCAAATGAATCTGTTGATTAATGTTTAACATGCGTTTAAATGAATGTATATGGTATGCACGTGTATGTAAATGACAATGTTTTTGTATACTATTCTGAGTAATATTCATATAAAAGAAAGAGTGCTAATTTTGATGTGTCAATTAATGATGGATATGCATGCAACCATTATAAACAAATGTTTTCACAAGATTTATGCAATAAACAACCAGTTACATGCCATGTATTTGCCTGTTATCCCTATCTTGATGTAATCTTGTATTTTTTTGATTATCTGACAATTTTGTTGAAACAAGATTTCGTTTTGTATTTTATGAACCCTTGCAAACATTTTACTGACCTGCTCAAAGTATTTAAACTGGAGCAATGATGTCTGAATACATAATCAAAGGGCTGCAAGCTCTGTGGTATTTTCTGATCTTTACAATCTAAATCATACTGACTATCTGTATGTATTTTCCTATATAGGTTTATTTTTATATACTATAATTCATCTTACGCAGCGACTGCGTTAAGATTTTTTTCTATAACAGTTTGAGATTGATACATATGGAATTTTGCATGACTAGAGTTGCATCAAAAATCATTTTTTATGACAGCCACACTTTATCCTTGCATATCGTGGCTACTTCCTTACAAAAGACACTTCAAAAAAAAGTTGCCTCGACTAGGATTTGAACCTTAGGCCTCTCACACCCTAAACGAGCGCGATACGAGCGCGATACCCATGCACCACGGTGAAGTAATACGTAATATGTAGCCTGAATAAAAACAAATACATTGTAATTCTAAATTGAGAATTTCCATTTCGTGTTTGTAATCCTTATCAATTTCGAGGTATTTTGTTCACGATAAACCTGTTTAACACTGATAAAAATCATTTAGCGAAAAGCTTCTCGCCAAAACAGTCCGACATGTATATATTCCACTACTCGGCAGTCAGATTTATTTGTATACTACGCCCTGGAGTATTCAGTAATCGACATAGCTAAAAATAGCATTTTCATTGATTAAATGATATTCATCCGCGAAATTTGTGATTGTAACCACATATTTCTATTGACTAATCTGAACTTTCAATGCACTGTAATCCGTTAAATGCCTACATTAAAAATTATTCTGTCTTTTAAATTGCTGGTTTTTAAGCAGTTTTGAGTAAGAACTACTTTGCGTTGTTAGGTCTGTTAGGAAATTTTGTGTTAGACCGTGGATGTAAGCTATGTATTTACTGATCTTGCGATCAGAAAATACAAAATTGAAACTTTTAGGTCATAGTACTCATACTCTGAAAGAACGTAAAGAACGTTGTATAATTATAAACAATCTGAGTGTAGACACACATTATCTTGGTTTTGAACATATTCAAGTGGCAAATTTAAGCATATCCGAGTACTATGACACTTGTTTAATATTCATGCGAGACTGTGCTTAATCTTAAACATAGCCTTCAATTTATTTCGGTATATACATATAATAATGATAAAACAACATCAATAATAATAACTACTTGGATTTATGACAATGTTATGTAACCTTTTACAGCATCATCTTCTTTATGCAAACCAATGTAATCTGCAGTAGATCTAGGCCTATTATTACAAATCGTGAAGTGTCAAGAGAAGACAATAAATTTATTATTACACCTATAGTCATTTGAAAAATGTGGTGATTATGAACCATTCAAAGTTTGTAAAAAGTTGCTTAAGTGCGTTGAAGGTTTTATTTATTATATAACATAAGATTTATATTACTATAAAATGTTCTCTTTTTATAAAATGTTACCATGGTAACCATGAAAACTGATAAAAATTTCAATATTTGCTAACATCACACTTTCTATTATATGTATGTCAGAGAAAACAAGTCAGTCAACAACACAACAAATACAAAAAATTGGAAAATAAATTATCAGAAAAAGGCGCGATTTTAGAGATGTAAATTTTAGCTGAATTTAATTATACCCCACCCGTTTAAAATCATAATACGTCCATAGGAGAAGTGTCCATAAACATTAAAATTGACATAAATGATAAGAGTTGAAGTTGTATTTTTTGCACAAAAGTATAATATGGAAATAAAAATTGAAATGTGTTGTCATGGAAATGAAAATTTATATCAAATTTAATTTTTAGGTCATTTTTTAATACATTTTCCATGATATTCTTTCAAATATTTTACATTTCTCCATAAAAGTGATCAAAAACCAATTTATTTACAGTAAACATATATTTTCTATCATATTTATATGTAAAGACAAAAGTGACTTAGAAATTCTTTAAAACATTGCCAAATAATGATAAATAATGTTTTTGAGGAATTTTGGCGGCCATCTTGGACGCCATCTTGGATTTCTTGATTATCCGACCATTTGGGTTAAAATGCAATACCGTTTCGTATTCTACGAATCCTTGTGAATATTTTGGTATATAAAACTTATTGTTCCTAGACATAGACTGGTAGGGTCCTACTAACCGGTCCTCGTTTCCTACACTATAAGGCTTACTTCACATACATTTATTTGTCTGTAACAGCCTCCGGAATAAGTTTGCAAATCCGGAATTTTCGCAAACTCAGCTACCTTTTTTAAATTGATTAGAGAAAAAATTTAAAGACCGGTCAATAATAGAGATTGAGTCAAGTAAAACCTGGCCTTTGAAATGACGATACCCTTAAAATTAAATGCAGGGGAGACATTCAAAGTTGACCGGCCCATGGGGTTTTTCGAATTCCCCCACTGGGGATTTGGTCTCCAGTGGGAGTTTCGTGGGGTTTCATTTCCTCTTTACGAGAATGGGAGAAAAAAAATCACGGGGAGAATTAAAAAAATTTATATACCATTATTTTAAAATAAAATCACTAATCTAGACTTAAGATATTCCTTCCTAAAAATATAGATCGAAATATAAATATTTTTAGAATCTCCCATTTTCATTATGGGTGGAACGCACCCATTGGTGAAATCACCCATCTTAATAATGGGAAGAAAATCCTATTTTGATAAATGGGGGAAAATCCAATTTCTTATAATGGGAGATAATTCCCATTTTTTGCAAATGGGAGAGTGTTCTATCTTTTAGGTGTGGCGCTTATAAAATATAATATAATACAAAATATACGAATAAAATAAAATCCAAAAGTCAAATAAAATGGCAGGGAATATGCAGTAATATAATAATAATAATAATAATAATAATATATAAATAAATAAATAAATAATAGATCTAATAACAAAAATAATAAAAATAATAATTATAATAAGACATAAAAAGTAATAATAGTAATAATAATATTATTATTAAAAAGATTTTTATAATAAAATAGTAATAATAATAATAATTATAATAATAATAATAATAATAAGTTATAGAAAGAGCACCGAAACACGAGGTTATCTGATTTGTACGAGGGGGCGTAGCCCCCGAGTATTAATCAGATTACCGAGTGTTTTGGTGTTCTTTCTCTTTTGTATCATAGTCAAACATAAAAACACGTTCCCTGTTGTTACAATATGAAACCTCGGCAAAAATGAACCAATGAACGAGCATCTAAATATGACATTTCTGTCGATTTCACTTTCACTGCCGTCACAATATGTAAACCCCAGCAAAAATGAGCCAATCAATGGGCATGCTCTAGAGTGCGGGTAACTAATACCCGCACTCCAGTTAACACACTGTGCATGTATATGTAACTATACGATTTAACCCTGACACATTTTCAACAGAAAGGTCTCCAAACTATGATACAATAATACAATAATAATAATAATAGATAAATAATAATTATAATATACATAAATAATAATGATAAAAATAATAATGATAATGATAATAAAAATAATAATGATAAAATTAATTAATGATAATGTCGATGATAATAATAATTATGAAAATTATGATTAAAATAATGCTAACAATTAGAAGAAGAAGAAGAAAAAAAACAATAATAATAGTTATAGTAATAAAAAAATAATAATGACAAAAACAATAATAACAATAAAATAAAAATCATCATAATAACAATAATAATAATAAAAAATAATGATAATAATAATAATTATAAATAATAATA